>NW_026623603.1:321285-348159 GCF_030028575.1 Malurus melanocephalus
CATGCATTCCTCAGCCTCCCTTCTGCAACACCAGCGGGCAGCCCCAGCCTCCTGCACACCCCAGAGCAGAGGCAGAGGAGGTGCAGAGGCCTCCTCTTTGTGAGGATTTTGCACCCACTGCTTGGAGGGAACACAGAGAACACACCAAGATGTGGGGAAGTCACAGCAGGTCAGGGAAATAATGTAAGTGGTTAGGGAGGGAAATCTTTGAAGCCATTAGCTGAGTGCCCAGGCTGCAGTAAAAAGGATAAAACAGAAAAAGCAGAATCACAGAATCAYTGAAGTTGGAAAARACATCCAAGATCATCAAGTCCAACCACTAATCTCACACCACCGTGTTCACTGCTAAACCATGTCCCTGAGTGCCACAGCTGCATGGCTTTTAAGGCCCTCCAGGGTTGTTCCAGTGCTTCACAAGCCTTTCAGTGAAAAACYTCCCCTAATCTAACCCTCCCCTGGCACAACTGGAGGCTTGTTTCCTCTTGTACTATTGCTGTTACTTGGGACAAGAGACCAAGCYCTGCCTGGCTCCACCCTGCTGCCAGGGAGCTGTGGAGAACGAGAAGGATGAATAAAGAGTGGCTGAATTCMTGTTGTGTCCAGCTCCAGAACCAGGTCTGCACTGAGAAACAGCAACTTTGGGCTGGTTTTTCTGGCAGAAAGTGATTAGGTAACCAGCCTGAACATGTATTTTAAATGGAAACCACCACAATAACTCAAGGCTTTAGCAGAGAGCATTTACTAAACACRATGAGACAGAAACAACATGTTTTATATAATGCATGACCTGGCTGTGATGAGTCTTTCTCTCCCTGCTGAAGCTCTGCTGGAGCAGCTTCCTGGTGCTCCCCATGCCTGTCAGGGTCCTGGGCAGCACTGGCTGTTCTGTGGGGCTGTGTTTGAGGGACAGACACCTCCCAGCAGCAGCTGTGGAGGGAGGAGAGACCCTGCAGGTGATGTGGGAGGGACACAGGAGGACAAGGACACCTGAGCCCCAGGGGGACTGGGAGAGCCCCAGGGGGACTGGGAGAGCCCCGTGGCTCTGCCCACTGCCCACGTGTGGTGTGAGGTCAAACACTCCACTGCAGCCCCCTGCACCCTCACTGCCTCATCTCCGTGTCCTCTCTCACACCACCAGCCCAGCCCAGGGAACTCACTCCAGAATTCCCATRTTTTGTAGAAACTACAACATCCTCAGCCCAAAAACAGTAGCTTGGTGAGGCTAAGGTGTCCATCCCACCTTGTCCACTCTCCAGCAGTTGCTAGCTGGAGAAAACATAGCAAAAGACAAGGACCTGACCCCACCCTCTGCCACTTCCAGCCATCAGCACTTCCAAAAGAATTCCTCCCCAAAAACCCAGGAGCAAAACCTTGGATTCTAGACTTTTCCCTCCYTGTCTTCCTGAGAGCACAAGGATGGCAGTTTACTCTTTAATTGTTAATTATACTTCCTTGTTAGATTTCAGAGGCTGAAAAATGTTTAGGGATTTATTCTTCTGTGTAATTAACCACAATGATGAAACACCCATTTATACTGCACTGCAGATTTTGTTAAGGTTATTCATAATGGGGAAAGGCTAAATAGGTTGAGTTCATTATCATTACAGGAAAAAATTGAGGTGACCCAATCAAATTAATTTGAAATTAAGTGCAGTGAGGCTGATAACTCCACACAAGTCAGGAGTTCAAATAAAAACAGAGGAGACAATCTACAAAGGAAGAAATTATAAGCAGTTAAGGAGTAGAGCTKGAATAACTGCAACTGGAAGATGGCAAACACATGGTGTGGGCAAACAGGGCACTGAAAAACTCAGGGAAAGGGGAMAAAGAGATGGGCAAATACTGCATGATGTAAAAGGAGAAGCTGGAGGAGGAAGGGATGAAGATGGATTGGAAATAAATGGGWAGGGACAGTGCTTGTTAAGCTAACCAGATTTATTTCTCTGCACAGAAATTCTTATGTCCTTACAAGACAGCATCAAAGCAAGGTCTTTAATTTTACTTTTCCTGGGTTTATTGCTTGGGCCTCAGTGTTATTTAACACCAGTGAGCACCAACCAGCATCAGAGCACAGCTGGACCTGACTCAAACCCYTTAAATCTGTGGAAGCTCTTTCCTCTTGCCAGAGGCGTCCTGAAGGAGCTGCTGCTCCTCCAACAGAGCAGGGAAGTTGTGCCCCCTGAGAAAAYGGGCCCCACCAAGATTCTGATGGACACAGCACGAGACAGCATTCCTACATCCCTCTCCCCTCARGACACACAGTGAGAAAGCAGAACTGAAACCAGGTGAACCCCAGGATGCTGAGCTCTCTAAGACCCCCCAGCACAGCAGGAGGGAACAGATCCCATTGCTCAGGGAGCTCCTCTGAGGCTTCTCTTGAGAAGCAAACATATTTTATGCCTCTCTTGGCTTTCCCAAAGTGGGGCAAGCTCTGAACGAGCCTCGGAGCTGGGTGACACCACTAATGTTGAATGGGGTGTTCAGGATGCATGTGGCCATCCTTTAGGGGTTTCATCTCTGGGAAATGCTCAAGGCAATCCATAGGAAACTCCTGTCTGCTGCTACAGGATGGTGCTTCAGTTGTCAACTGTGGTGAGTTTACTCCCAAGCCTTCGCCAAGTCCTGTGACATTTATTTTTGCACTCAGGGCCAAGAGGGGACGGTGAGACAGACCCCAGCAGTGCTGGGGGCAGAGGCTCTGCTGGGACTGCCCTGTGACCTTCCAGGACACACAGCAAATGCCAGCTCAGACCATCAGTGGGACATCCTTGTCCCCCATCACCCCACTGGATGGGTTTTTAAAGGTCTGGCCAAAACATCATGAGACTCTCACTGCAGCTGCACAAATGGCTGCCCCCCAGTTCCCCACTTTGGCCAGRCCAAAATCTCACCTACTGAGCCTTCTGCCTTCTCCCCACGAAATGCAAACTGCTTCCCTTTGCCTTGAAGGTCCCACAGCTTAACTTCTCTCCATCCTCACCTCCAACTCACCCCTAAGTGCAGGGAGCATTTGGGATAAAGCTTCAAGCAGGCATTCAACATAAATTACTATTCGCCTTCTAAACGGATTACAACAATCCTTTTATTACAAAATACTAAAATGTTCAAGTTATTGGTGTGGAAAAATGTTTCCTGTAGGTGAAGTTTTAAAAAATGGAGGTTTTAATCACAAGCATAATCCTTTCTGGCTAACATTGCCAGTCTTGTGAAACATGGAGATAGAGATTGCACAGAGGCCTGGCTGTGCCACGAACAAAGAGAGATGCTGCCTGTAAATAGCTCAGAGGACATTAGAAGACACTTCTCTCATCAGCAATCTTTTTTTTTTTTTGCTTAATATAGCTCCTCTTTGCATAAAACATTGACATTTTTGTAATGTTTGGACCCAATGGTGCGAATGCTGATTGTCATCCGAAGATACTGGAGTGCACCTTCAAAATATGCAAGAACATTTTACAGACAGTAGTTTCGCTTGCCTCCAAAATGCTAGATCTTAATATTTCATACTTATATATATTTAAATGTTAGTACCACAGGATAAATGCTAACATGCTTTTATGCTAATGCAATCACTGGAAATCCAGATAATGCTGTGTATTGGCATATACTGTTAGTGAATTATGGATACCTAAATGTACAACCCCACATGCCTAGCAATTATTTTTGTTAGTGCATTTAACTTTTATTTGCAATCAGAGCACTTGAGGATTGTTCAAATGAAGTTTACTTTTGCAAACTGCTGAATGGAAAACATTTTGTTAAAGGCTTAAAAACAGTAAGATTGTGATGAGGTTTTAGACTTGCAATAAGGGCACTGCTCAGAGAACTCCACCAGATGGAACGATGTTTGATTTGGTCACAGACGCAGCGATTAAAACCCAAATGCCTGAAGTGAAGGACGTATAAGAGAAACATGAGATGAAATCTTGATTTCCTTYCTGTCAGGTGAAGGAATCTGCCTCTTCTGTGGCAGAGGCTCACAGAAGCAGATGGATGCCAGGTCAGACCCTGGCAGCTGGACCCCAGGACCCTGTGCCCTGAGGTCCAAATCATGCTGTGCTGTGGCTGCTTTTCAAGTCTGCTTTGAGCCAAAGAAATAGGAGCAATATCAGGAAGGAGAAATCCTGAGCTGGCCCTCCTGTGCCTTTTCCTCCTCCTGCCTTTGCTGATCCAAGTCTTGGCCAGCCACCTGGCCTGTTGGCTCAAGATGCTGATCCCCTGGAAAACCCTTTTATTCCACTGGGCTTTCAGCACAGCCAGAGCTCTGAGCCAGCTCCTGGCAGGACCTGGGTGCTGCAGCTGCTTGCTCCATCCCTTACCTGCTTCACTACCTGAATGGAGTTAAGGACAAGGGTATTTTTGAGAGCTGGAAAGTTCTGCATCTGAAACTGCCCCAAGCACATCTGAAATCGCTGTGTTCAGTGGTTTCCTCTTGTGTTAAACACTTGTATGCAGACAACGCCGAACTCCCTCTTCCAGCCTGAGCTGTGCCAGGACTCACTGACCTCCCATGCCAGGCTCTGGAGCTGCWATCATCATGCCCTGCTTTCCCTCTGAGAATGTTTGCCTGCCTTGAAACCGCTGGCCTGAGCCAGCCTGGCTGAGGAGACCCGGGAGGTGGCCACAGACCCACTTGGAGAGCAGCAGAGCATTGCCTCTTCCCAGGCTCAGCATCCAGCACAGGACCTGACACCAGCCCCAGGCACACAGGCACAGAGCAGATCATGTCCCCGCAGCCCAGTGAGCTGTGACACCTCTGGGAATTACTGGAAAGCCCTACTACCTTGCTGAGGCTCCTAGGAACAACCAGGAGGGAAAGAAATAAACAACAAGCCCTGAGAAAAACACAAAATGCTGTGTGAAGTACCTGAAATGCCCCCACCAGTTTAACTAGAGCATGGAGTAAGCTGAGAAAATGTATGAACAAATGAATTAGGCAGAGAGCACACAGCAGACAAGCTGGCATGTAGGTGTCTACTGAGAAAACTTCAGCACAGCAAGGGGAAAAAAGCAAACCCAAAGCCAGGCAGAATATCCCTCATATTTTGGAATGGACAATGTATCATCCAAAGCATTCCAAATTACCATCTGCCAGAATGTCCTTCAAAGARAAAAGGTCTAAAAGTTCCCAAAGCAGCAGTTTAATGTTTTCACATCAGATGAGAGGGTCTGTCCAAAGAAGGCTTTTGCACTTGAATGAGAAATATTGCACAAAAGCATGACTCTCATGGCCACTGCTACACCATCATGTACCATGAGACAATGAATTTTTGCAGTCTTGACCATGACATGTCAGCTRCATGGGGAGACAAGCTCTTTAACAGCCCCTGCCATTTCACAAGTTACCTGCAAATGTTTCCAGACCCTCTGTATGATCTTCACTGTATGAAACATACAATTAAGAGTCCACATGCTACTGAAGAACCTGAGGCAACCATTCCAGGATTGTTTCAAAGATTAAAATACACCAGAATATGAGGAGCAGGTGCTGTTTCTGATTTATCTTCCTGTCATCACYAAGTCAGGCTCTGTTTCACACTACAAGCTGGATCCTTTCCTGGTGTAAATGTGGGTACCTGCTTCTGTCCACGAGGCCCTGTTACTTCACACGTGCTGAGGGCCAGCTACATTGTGTACAAGATTGCCAAAATTGCCAAACAAATGCAGGTCCGGGGACCATGTTAGAGTAAGCCATAAATAATTGATGATGCTGGTGAAGTATTTTCAGGAGTAGAAACATGCAGATAAAAGAGTTCTGACCTTCAATATTCACTCTGCACTTTTGATCGTGAAGTTTGAGTCCATCCTATGCATTTCTAAAGCCTCTGCACCTCTGAATATGCAAAACACTCCCTGTAAGGCCCCAAAACCCATAAATCGAAAGAGGGGACCAAAAAAAAACCCCATTGGAGCCCACAGGGTACCTCCTGCAGCACTACACATGATGCCCCAGCATGAGGCAGGCTGGGCTCCTTCCTGTGACTCTCAAACATCCTGCAGGCTCTGGATTCTGGCTGCTGACCCTATTCCTGAGCCTGTGTCTAACTGACAGCACTTTGGTGCCAGAGGTACATGTTCATGGAGCTCAAACCCTGCTCCAAAGACCAGGGGAGCTGCTCAAAACAGCATCTTGCCATCCTAAGCAAGGAGAAGGAAGAGGAGGGACAAAGGTGCTTGCTGGGGTGTTCACAACTGTGCCCTCCTCCGCATCTTCCCCAGAGAGGGCTGGAGAAGGGGAGAGAAGCAGAATTATTCCCCCCTTGGACTTGGTACAAACAGGAAACCCAGAGAAATCAAGAAACAATCTTAGATTTGACACCAAATCACTTCTGGCTAAGTCTAACGAGCAGAATGAGGATGGGCTGAAGAGAAGTTCAGAGTAAGGGGCATTGCAAGGGCTGGGCARGGGACAAGACAGTTTTGGGGTACAGGACTTTGTGGCATGTCACAGGACAAGAGAAACTTTCAATCTCTGCTGTCAGGAATAAACCAGAGAGATGGAGAGAGGCTCAGAGGGCAGCTGAGGGCAGCTCTCACCTGGACAGGGCAGCTCTCACCTGGACAGGGCAGCTCTCACCTGGACAGGGCAGCTCCCAGGACGAAGGCAGCGTGCTCCTTGAGCGTGGCCTCGCTGCTGTTCAGCCCCTCGATCACCAGCCGGAGCCCGCCCAGGGACAGGAAATCCTTGGCATTGTCCACCTGCGAGAGAGCAGAACCTCTCAGCATGGAGCASCAGCCCTCGGGCAGCACCTCCCTTGCACAGCACAGCATCCCTCCCCTCCTGGTTTCACCAGCACGGAGTTTTGGAAGGAATGACAGCTGCAGAGGGAGCGGCTGTGGCTGAGCTCCATGCAGTCCTGCCCGTGAGCAGCGATGTCACAGCTCCAGCAGGCACCGTGTCCCCGTGGGAGGGAGGACATTGTCACCTGCATTGCTGGAAACTCAAATACTTTGATTACAGCTATCAAAAGTGCTCTTGACACGTATTTCAATAACTCAGGTGGTGTCAAAACTCCGTACATTTGCTGATGTCAAAAAAATTCCAGCTCTTTTGCTCTCACCTGAGCAGGCCTTTGCTGGGGACCCAGGGACTTGCATGTTTTGCAAATGCAATTAATTAATTGATGCTGTAATTTTAGCACCAGGAATCAGGGATGTTTAGGAGCCTTTCAACACCAACAGGGTACTCAGGTGGCATTGCAGTGAGTAGCATGGGCAGCTCTGGGAGYTCTTCATGAGTTCCATCAACAGCTTCACATGGACAAGGAGAGAAAAAGCCAGTCCTRCTTGGAGGGGTCAGCCAGGAGCTTTCCCACAGAGCAACCCCACGATGCCTTTTCTAAGCAAATAATAATGGATTAACTGCCACTAGGGAAAAGTTTACCCATTGGTAGGGATTCATCAGCCTCTGGCTCTAACTCMATCAGGGGTAGCCAGGCACAGTCCCAGTGGGCATCTGCTCTTGGAGAGGAGATCAGAAAAGGCTCTGAGTGTTCACAGACAAAATTTAGAGAAACAGCATAAAGTACTTCAAGTACAAAATTCAGTCGAAAGTCAAATCGATACGTTTTGGTATTCAATGATTTTTTTTTTCAGCTTAAAAGGGGATTTGATGAATGCTCAGAACTGCCTGCACAGAAGAATCAGGTTTAGAAATTAAACATTTTTCCTCCCTGAAAGACAGGGAGACAACAGCAGTCGTTGGCAGATGGAAACAGAATATAAAAAYGAGTTAAAARGAGTTATCAGCAGGGCAAACTGACCCCCTGAGGGGGTAGGACAGGACAAACACCACAAGCCGTGCAGGGCACATGGGACACTCTTCTAGTCAATGACTTCATGCTCAGTGTTATATTTATCTCAACCATGTACCTTCATCAAAACTGGCCCTAAGTCGGGTATTTTAGGTAGCCAGGGGAAGGAAGAAGCTTTGTGTCCTACGGGTATGTTGTTACCAACCAAAGCAGGACCTGGGGAGCTKCAGCTCATCTCTGCTCCCCCACGGGACAATACCCACCACTCGCTGCCCCTCTGCAAAGCTGCTCTCTGTAGGTCTGCTGGGGCTGATTCAGGATTTGCAGCAGCTTTTGTGTCCTTTCAGATGCTGTTCTTTTAACTGTTTCTATAAACCAGGCCTGCCAGATCTCTCATTTTTCTGCAGATCCATCTTTGTCTACAAAGAAATCTATGCAGCAACCCAATTTCAGCTGCCAGTGGGTCCTTTTATTACTCAGCCTCTGCAAAAACTGGTTTAGTGCTGGAATTGGGCATTGACTTTGCACAAGAGAGAATGTATGGACAGGCAGGAATTTGTATCCAGCCCCTGGTGGGGTAAAACCAGCCATTGCTGAGACCTCAGCAGCACCCGAAGGAGTCCTTCGTGCTGCCCCAGYGTGAGTGAGACACCTCAACTGCAGAATATAAATTGTGCTGCAAAGCTTATTCTGAAGATGTGTTTATCTTTTTTACCCAGTCTGTTGTGAGAGTGCCTTCCCTCACTCACCGTTTTAAAACCAATAAAATCCCCAAACTTAACAACTTGAAGGTATTAACCTCTCTGGGGAGCGGCGGCTGCTGTGAGGCAGCAGCTCCTACCTCGCTTCAGTCCACTGAAATCGGCACAGAAGAAAAACCAAAGATCAAAAGAGCTCTTGAGTAAAGTACACAGGCAAAGCAGGCGAGGAGAGGCTGGGAGAAGAGCAAATATGACAGCAGTTATTCAGGGAGCAAGTTTGAATTGGAGGAGAAAGAAAATAGCGAGGGAAGGTGAGAGAGAAAATGTTCGAAAACAAAAGCAAGGAAAGCAGCATGTCAACCGTACGCGATGGAGAGGAAATTAGCGGTGAGAGATAGTGCAGCATGTCAGAGGAGAGGAGAGAGGAAGATAAGGACAGTAAATAATTGAGAGAAAGAGCCTGAAATGCCTGAGAAGGGGTCTTGGCTCCACACACTGCTGTGCAAGCACCGTGAATGCTGTTTATGAGTTACGCTCTGCCCTCCCCACATTTGCATTTGGGTTTTATGCGTTACAGATAACCCAGCAAGCCAAACCCTCCTGTTCCTTCTCCAAGACAGGCTCCCGAACATGCCAAGCTGAATCGTGACCGAGGAGAAGCAAACCAGAGCTGGCAACCAAAAGCTGAGCAAACACAGAGCCCTTGGGCTGACTCTTGAGAAGCAGAGAGCCTCTCCACAGGCTCGGCACCGGCCGCGGCTCCCACTCCGAGGCACACCCGCCGTTCCAGGCTGCTCACGGCCACGCCACGGAGCAGGGAGCAGCCTTAGCTTGCACACCCTCCAGCGCATGGCATTTTCCACTCGACAGGGCATTCTGTGCCCYGGAGGCGGCAGCAGCGTGGCTGGGAGCTGAGCAGTTCTGAAAAGCCACAGTACCGCTCTGATGGAGGCTGGGGAAGGTGGGAGCAACAAAGTGGTCCCACATGTGGCCTGGGCCACCTACACCTGCAAGGGTCCCTGTGCTCCCACGGCATGGCTGTGACTCACTGCAGAGAAGCTCTGACAGCTCAGCTCTTCCAGGGTTATGCGGCACAAGCGTCCTTTGGCTGCTRTTCAGTAATTACATTAAGCCAGTGCTGCTAAAGTGAGTCCCAAGCAGAGATAATGCTCTGGACGCATTCAACTGACTGGAAGAAGAAAGAGGAGGAAAAGCCATGCTGGCTTAGAGACAAGTCATATTTCTTATCAGCTTCCTGCCTGACGAGAAGGTGCTGCCCGGCCATCTGCCCCGACAGCGCGGGCACAGAGCAGCGCTGTGATCGGCGCACAAAGGAGCCTCTGTGCTCCCGCCAGCCTCCCTGCCATTCCCCCTCTCTGACCCCTTTGATGCTGGATGTGCTTCCCTTTGATGCTCCAGGCCCTGCTCCTCTTGCCGTTCTGAAATTGTTTGGCCCATCCTGTGCTGCGAGGATTTTCTGCTGCAATAGTTCAACCCAAAGCATCCCAGGGTGTTTGGGGGTTGCTTTTCAGCAGCTGGCCTGATGCTCTGGCATCTTAATCAGGCAAGATTAGCCCTGAGTATAAATACGAAGCTCTTTGGGTGCCCATTGTTCACACTCAGTCTCTGAGTCACACAGATGCAGGCAGTGACACAAAAGCAGGGAGAACAAACAGCAAGGAAGCCTCTGCATGCCCACAACAGAGGTTTAGTGTGGGAATGCAAGACAAAGAGCCCTGGAAATAGCACTCCAATCAGCTGGCACACGGATTCCCTCTCAGCAGAACACTTCAGCTACCTGCCCCCAGAATACCTCATCTGGCTTAACAAGTGCCATTCCAATGCAGGGCCTTGCACTGGCACCTCCCAGGAGTTGTCCCATTGGCTCTCAGCAATGACAAAGTGACACTGGAAACTCTCCCAGTGCACCCCAGACTCTCCCAGTCACTGGGGAGGGAGAAGCCGAGTCCTTTCCCACAAGGCAGAGCCTCGCCTTCATGCCCAGACACCCTCCCAGGGCTGGCACCAAGGAAGGCACCAAGCCCAGCRGAGGAGAGCTCTGTGCCTGCAGCTGCATCCAAGGGGAGGTAGGAGTGTGTGAGCTGAAAGCAGAGCAAGAGAGATCAGAGGGAGGGGGGAAAAGTGTGAGCACAACCCTGAGGAAGTGAGGTGCCAGGAAATATGTTCACCCTCACACAGAGCTAATTAGCACRGCAAGGCTCTGCATGCCACTGCTCACTCACACCAAGACAAAACAGGGTTCRGGGTGGCTGTCGCCTTCCCTGGTACAAAGATGTTCTCTGTGAACTGATGTAAGGGCAACTACCTTCAACCAAAGCGGCTTTCCATGGAAGAAGCGAGAAAATAATTATTTGCTTAGCAGCCACCACTCTACTTCCCAAAAACAGCAGCTAAAGCCCCATTTTGTAACATTAAGCAGATAAAAGAGGAAAAAGAGAGGATAAGAAAACCAGCCCGAGAACAGACAGTAAATCAGGCACCCCTAGGATACTGCTGGCTCCTGGCATGAGCGATGATTAATTCAAGCCTGGATATAAAATAAGCCTGCACTAGCCCTCTGCTGTCTGTTATTGTYCCAGCATTATGGTAATTAAGCAATTTGTATTACCTGATACCGATAAGAAAAATAAAACCCCGTTTATGACACCGTATCCCCTGGATTTTACACGGTAGTTACTGATGCATTCTTGTTACCTGGTGAACATAATATTCGAGATCATAAAGCGCTGCTACTTTTTCATCCAGCRTGGAGGCAGAGCTGTTGAATTTGCTGATTAATTTAACCATAATTTCATAATCTGTTTCCATCTTCATGTTCAGCTTTTCAAACTCCTCCTTCAACTGCTCTATGGGCCGGAACTTCTTCCTCACCTCTTCCTCTCGGGCCTTGAAAACAGGAGGAAACCAGATATGAAGACAGGAGATGAAGAGAGACAAGACWGTCACAGAAAAGAACACCAGCCCCAAATTTACAAAGGGAACCTGGCTGTCTGTGCCAATGGATTTATTGCCGTGCATCAGAGATGCAGAGGCAGGGTTGGAGGGTCCTTCTGAGAAGCCCAGGAGCCCAGTTATCTGTGAGATACCCACAGTAGGAGTGAGCAATAAGGCTTTGTACAATATTTCTACATYTAAACACCATTTGTGCACCATTTCTACATCTGTACACCATTTGTGCACCATTTATATGTCTGTACACCATTTGTGCACTATTTCTACACCTAAACACCATTTGTGCACCATTTCCACATCTGTACACAATTTGTGCACCATTTCTCTGTCTAAACACCATTTGTGCACCATTTCTACATCTAAACACCATTTGTGCATCATTTCTCTGTCTAAACACCACGCCACCTCCTCCCAGCTCAACATCAAGCCCAGAGGCAGAGCACTGCTGTTCTCTGTTTGCCTGCAAGTGGATGTTCTCAAAACCTGCCTGCAAAAAGCCCTGAGCCACCTCCCTGATCCCAGAGCTGAACCTCTCTGGAACTGGACATAAGGCTGGAGAGCTCCAGAGGTCCCACCCAGCCCGAAGTGCCCAGTGACTTCATGCCAGTGACATCAAGGAGATCTCAGACACAGACACAGATGCTTTTGCCATTCCAAGCATTGAACACATTCCAGGATGKCTCTATCTCCCAGGAAAAGGTGTGGGGACAGGAGCTGTCAGAAAGGGAAGCAGGAGGAGCAGGGATAAGCTGGGGGCAGCTGTGCCACAGGGCTTGGCCAGGAGACAGCCWGTCCTGAGCACGGCTCATCTCCCTYGCAGTTACAGCACCCCRAGGGCTGCCCTGAACCAAGGGASATGACACAAAACATATCCTGAGAAGGAGAGGATCTGTCAGAGATCTGAGACAGCCCCAAAGGCACAGCAACATCAGCACTGGTGGCACTGGGGACAGAGCCTGCTGCTGCAGGGCACAGAGCAAGCACAGAGAGCAGGCTGGAGCTTGGCTGCCCCGAGGGCAGGAGAAAGGCAGAAAGCCCCTTTGAAAGGGATTTGTTACAAACACAAATACCAAGATATGTTTATGCCCAGAGTGACCTCCACCTCGAGGGCTTGCACGTGTCCTGATCCCCATGTGGGAACAGAAACCAAGCGCTTCAGCAGAAAAGCAAGAGAGCAATGGCAGTGAGAGCTSTGTCAATGTAATGATTAAAAGCCCTGTCAGTGTAAGGATTAATCACCACAGGTACCACACTCAACACCATCCCCACCACAAGCACCCCAAGCTCTGCCTTTGCTGAGCACAGAGGGCCACATGCTCCGAGGAACTCAATTTCCTCTGACACAGGTCCTTCAAGGATGGATTTGCTCTCTGCAGGAGTGACTGTAAATGGAATCCTTTAGGTCCATTAGATGTAGCTGCTTTTAGCCCAGTTGCTGGGACAAAAGCAATTCTAACGYGGGATTTTAAAATATGGCTTATTTTCACCTAATAGAGTATCACTAATTTTTGCATTTCAATGAACCTCATTTCCAACAGCCCTGCAATTAATCAGCAATGCTGATTATTATGGAAATAATCTCACAGCAAATGAAATCATGCCCTGCTGCCACATAAGGGGAGAATAAAACTTTCTGTGACCCCAAAACTTCAGAGCYTTGACTCCTCTGTCAGTTTTGCTTTGACTGAGCCAACACCAAGGCAGCAGGAGGAGTGAGGAAATGCTGCTGAGGGGAGAGGGGAAAGAGGCTGTGATCCACATGAGGAGTCACACAGCACCCCTCCTATTTACTTTGGATTGTGTATTGTTTGTAACTAAAAGGACAACTTGGAGCTTGTGTAAGGGACCTTCAGCCCATGCTTCACCATGGCCATTTGGGTTTTGCTGTCCAGGGCATGAGGCTGGAAACAGAATGTGAGGAAGATGGTGAAAGGGAAAGTAACTCCCTTTGTAAATACCATCAGCTGCAATCCAGGCCCCTCTGGACTCTGCAGACATTTTTGTGMATGAAGCAGCAGTGGAACAGATAAATTGAGGTGCCCAGAGAAGTTGTGGCTGCCCCTGGATTCCTGGAAGTGTCCAAGGCCAGGCTGGATGGAGCTTGGAGCAACCTGAGATAGTGGAAGGTGTCCCTGTCCAGGGCAGGCAGTGGAATGAGAGGAGCTTTAAGGTCCTTTCCAACCCCAACCATTCACAGAATCACAGAATCATACAGAAAAGCCAATGAACAATATCACTAACAGGTTAGAAAAGGTATTTTAGGTCCAYATTCACCACAAGATTCGTTTGCACAGTGTTTGCCAAGCAATCACTTTAACCATTGTATTTCTGCAATGTGTAACAGATCTGTTCACATCCTTGCACTGTGCATTGCTTCAGAACCAGGAAACTCACCTTCCTTTCTGCYTTCTCACTTTCCTTCATTTTAGCCAAGGCCTTTTTGAGCTCCTGGGATGTGAATGAATTTGCATTGACATCGACCTTGCCCAGCCTTGCGGAAGAAACAAAACAAAGCAGACCATGTTATGAGTGAACAACTGCCTCCATTCTATTTTCACTGTGACATTCTAGCAAYGGCTAAGGGCAGGAGGAAAGGAATGCAAAACCCCACCATGTTCAAGAAAAGATTTATCTGAGTGCTGACAATCAAGGGCTCTGCAATCAGCCCGCTGACCCAAAATCACAAATCCTAACACGAAAAAAAGTAGCTGACAAATTTATACTTCGGAATTTCATGTTGCAATACACTRAGCACCCTAATGCCACTAAATCATTGTTAAGGGCTTGCAAGCTTTAACCTGGAGATTTCAGCTGAAAGTCTGATGAGCATTGTACACAGAGTCAGGGCAAGGGTAATTTCACACAAAAATTACACAGAAATTCTAAAAAACAAATTGTGTTGATCTTTATACCTTTCTTGTAGGTTCAAGGAGTGTTTGTCTGGGCCACAARCACTCTTGCACAGAAAAAAAAGGGAAATTGAGCAGCTGAGGCATTGTGAAACTAAAGATCATCTCCGTGCCCTGAGCAGGAGATGAGCAGGCTTGGRTGGCATCGCTGCAGGGGACACTCCTGTCAGAGCCCCCTCTGTGCTGGGGACAGCTTTGCCCTTGGGGACAACTCTGCCTCAGCCCAGCAACACAAGCAGGGCTCAGTGCTGTGAGTGGCATCAGTGGGACCCCTCTGTGCATAGGAACCCCTGCCCTGGAGCTGTGCCAGCACCCCCAGAAACAGATCCATGATCCAGCAGCACTTTGCACTTCCAGGGATGGGGCAGCTCAGCTTCCCTTTCCAGAAACTGAACCATCTCCTTCCTTTCCCATCTCCATAAAATTCAACCTCTACCTCTACCAAAGATCATTTCCTACACATCACTGATCAGAAATGTTCCTCTGCACTTCCTCCACCAGAAACATCCCCACAGCGCTGGAACACATTCCAGGGGCATCATTAAACCCTCCAAACACTGCACACACATCCAGCATCATCAGCTTTCTGGCTCAGTGATTTGGGCTCCCTGCACTGCTYCTGTTCATTTTCTCCTCCTCTCTCCATAACTTTAGGATCCTCAGAGCTCCCAGCCTTTGGCAATTCCTAAGGCCAGGGCCTTCCAYGGGTTGTTTGTTGGAGACCCCCATGTGTCTCCTGGTGTTCCCATGGGAGCTGTTGAGTGCCAGAGGAGCCCATGAAGTTGCTGAGGGTTCTGGAGCACCTTCCCTATGGGGAAAGGCTGACAAAGTTGGAACTGTTGAGCTGGGAGAAGAGAAGGTTGTGAGGAGACCTCCCAGCACATTTCCAGTGTGTGAAGGGGCTCCAGGAAATCAGGAGAGCGACTCTTCCCCACTGTAGTGACAGGACAAGGAGTAATAGGATCAAACTGATGGATAGTTGGAATAGATTTGATRATGGGAAGAAGTTCTGTACTGTGAGGCTGGTGCTCCCTGGCACAGAGGCTGTGGATGCCCYATCCCTGGGAACATCCAAGGCCAGCTTGGACAGGGTCCACAGCAACCTGGTCATGTGGGAGGCTGCTCAGCTTGGAACCAGAACCAGATKATTTTTAGGGTCCCCTCCAATCCAAACCATTCAAGGCTTTCATCCTGCAGCCATCCCCATCTYCCACTACAGAGTGGACCTGAAACTTCCATGACATCACAGGTCCCAGAATATTCCCCATGCAATGTCCAGGACTTGCAAACCACCACAATGGACCCTTCAGCCGCTGCCAGCAGTCACTCTGGCTCTCTCTTCACTGTGTCCGTGGGTGCTGAGCTGCTCCTGCTGCCCGGACCTGCCCTGCTGCCTGCAGGAAGTGCTGATCCCAGCAGGATTTGCCCTCCTGTGGAGGTACAGGGCCATTCCATGGAGCTGGACACCACCCGAGTSCCCGGCCAGGCTGGAGCCCTGGGGGATGGTGTGGCACAGGGACCCCCTCTGAGGCTGTGCTCCCTGCCACGGACACCGCAGAGGAGATGGACCAGGACATGGYGGGGGATGCAGAAGAAAGGGTAGAAGTGGATGAGGAAGATCTGGTTGAGGAAATGGAAGCTGATGAGGAGGGGGACATCGAGGAGATGGAGGTGGACATGCAGGACGACACTGAGAACACAGWGGTCAATGAGGAGGATGAGGAGRAGCCCATGATCCCAGGGTGAGGATGGAGCCTCCAGYRGCAGCACAGGCAGGYGCTCCCCATGCCCTGCCCACRGGCACAGTGGATCCCCTGGAACCAGGCTGGGGCTGGGCTGGGTGGCCCCGCTCAGGGACACGGTGCCCTGGGGAGCCCTGGATTCTGGGGGCACAAGCATCACCCCCAGCCTGCCCTGCACTCGCTGTGGACCACGCCAGCCCCATCCCTGCCCCAATGCCTGGGGCCTGGCTCTCAGCCCCAGTCAGGCTTAGTGCTGGCAGCAGAGTCCTGCTGTGCCAGCGAGTGCCAGCCTGGGGGCACAGGGAACAGCCCTCAGGGCCACTCTGGAGTGACTGTGCCACTTCCTTCTCTTCCAGGACCTGTTGGCCACAGATGTGACCCCTCTGTACATACATTCTACTTGTTCTATGTTTTTTTATAAATATGTTCTACCAGTTACAGGGCTTCTGTAAATGTTTGGAAGATTGTTAGTCTATAGGTTCTCATGTAAATACCTTCTGTAGATTGTTTTTATAAAAATTCTTATAATGAAAGACGTTGTGGAAATCATAAGGTTTGCTGATCTTCTRTAAATTTAGACTGTTTCAATTTTGAAAACCCCACTTCTTTTTGCAATTCCTTGGGGCATTGGCAGCCTTTGAGAATTGTTAAGGATTCCACTTGTTAATGGTTCTCGGGGTTGGAGATCCCTGGGGGTGCTGGCACGGCTATCCTGGGGCTGGGGGTCCCTGTGCACAGGGGGGTCCCACTGGCACCGCTCCCAGCACTGGGCCCTGCTTGTGTTTCTGGGCTGGGGCAGAGCATTGTCCCCAAGAGCAAAGCTGCCACCAGCACAGAGGGGGCTCTGACAGGAGCAGCCTCTGCAGTGATGCCACCAAAGCAGGCAGGAAACCTTCAGCCACCCTTCCTGCTGCAGCCAAAGGGACTCCTGCATACAGAGCCAGCATTAGGTCACAGAGATGCAAAACCCCAGTTCRTGCTCTGAGGGCTATGACAGCACTGGGAATTGCAGGACCTGGAATCTGGGGAGCTGTAGGGGCTGATGTTTAAGGCCTGGAGCCTCCAAAGGCCCTGGGCTTTGCTTCCCCCCTGCATTGCGTTGCCCTGGGCCCGGATTGTATGAGACACAAAAGCCCACTGTATTACTGCCTGTGGCCCAAGAGGTGCCCCAGCCCAGCCCCTGCCCAGGCAGCTGCCCCCCAACCCCCCTGCTCCCTGAACATCCCCATCTCAGGTGGCAGAGGGAAATCCCACATGCTTCAGGAATGAAATCCCCCCCAGGAACTAAAGCAGYCTTTGTTAGAGGGGTTCCAAGGGCAAAGGCAGCAGCACATTTTGGAAGCACATTTACAYAGGTGGGTGCAGGGATGGTGGTGTGGTCCCCAGGGACTGTGGCAGTGCCTGGTGTGCAGGGGAGGCTGGAGGCTGCTCCCAGCCAGAATACAGCACCTAGCTCAGGCCAGCACTCAGCCCCTCACCGCTGTTGCCAGGGCTGGGCTTAGAAAGCAGTGCCAGACCCAGTCACTGCAGACATTTCAAAGGACTACATGTCATTCAAAGAAGYCACGTTGCCAATTTAGTTTCGGTGTCATGGCATGAGAAGCCATGAAGGTGTCTGAATGAGCACCCAGGGCACTTCCACCACCATCCTAAAGGGATCACAAAGGACAGGGCTCTGCTTTCAGCACTGCTGAGCTCCTAACTCAGCAATTAAGTCTCAGAAAGAGACAGTAATTGAGTGCACCAGGGAACCTGGCCTCTAATAAAAGRCATGAATGCCACAGCCCACCCACCCCAATGCCTTGCATTGTCTGTACCTTTTCCTTCTTCTCTCTTCTCTCGTGTCGCTCTCTCCGTTTTCCCTGTCTGGGAGCTTGGCTTCTCTCTCTCCTGTCTGCAGGTTCAGCCGCACGTGGGACCCTGCAGGAACAGCCTGACCTACAAACAAAGGTCAGGTCACTTCAGAACACATGCACTCTTCCAGCTTTGGGAGGAACTGGGAGCTAGCTGAAGGCACATGCTCCCTGAGACAAGGRGAGAAAGCTCCATCTCACACCGTGAGGAGTGGGATATCCACCAGAGACCCCCCTCCCCCCCAGCAGCACCCCTGAAGTGCTGCTTTACCCTCCCAGAAATACCACCCCCAGCCACCAAATGCATCCCTGTGCTGCCAGACCGGCTCTGACCCACAGTGGAGGTGGAACCCTGAACCCAGCAGACACTTTCCTTCCTCCCTTCCAGCCCAGTTCCTAGGACAGCGCTAAAATTCCACATCAGGAGTGCATTTGGAGGCTACATGGAGAAAGGGGAATTGGTTGCTGATTGGGGCAGACAGAATAAAATTCAGCTGCCAAGGGGAAATCAAAGCATCCTGCAGAGTACAGCCAGGTACACTGCACATCAAGGCTGTGTTGGTGTGGAAATACTGTATTAAAAGGAATTTATGATCACTGCTATCTGCCAACAAAAATACACAGAATACATTAAATTTCGGGTTTAAATGCAGAAAAGATAGGGAATTCAGAGTGTTTTTCCTTGGCCACAGTTCACCACAAACACATCTCAATATGGCCAGTCCAGCACTGGGTTGGAGAGAAGGCAGTATTTGGTTGCTACTTCTAAATGGCACGTTTTCTAATGCAGGAATATCCTAATATCCAGGACAGSCAGGCTGCAGCTGCTGAGAGCTCACAAAGTTGCTCACAGATGGACAGACAGACACACAGCTGCTCACCTTCCTCCCTTTGAGGAGAATTCCCTACTCAGCCTTTCCYCCCTCTCTATCCTTTTACCTAAAAAGATACCTAGGACAGAATACCAGCTTGCAGGAGACAGGGAGCATCYCCCACCAAAGGGAACTGAAGACAAGGGTTATTATTTTGTACAATAAAAACATGTACTCAAAGRCAAAAAGCTCTAATCTCGGGAACAACTGGAATGATCCCTCCCTGTTCAAGACCAAAGAGATATTTTCCTGATCAAAGGACCTGGTGCTTCCTACATGAGTCTGGGATGTTTGTCACAACTCAGACAGAAACATTTCAAAGCCTGTAGCCATATAGAAGGTATAAATGCATTTAGAAAAACCAGAAAAATCCATCTTGGAGGATTTCCTATTAAAAAAAGGTTCACATTTCCGACAGACCCTATTCCTCTCCATCACATCCTATCCATTGGAAGCTGCATTGATTGCATATGTGAGAGGACAGATGTGATTATCATCCCATCTTAAACTACAGGAGGACAGGTTAGATATGCCTCCTCCCCACTTGGATGCTTCCCATGGACAGATCCCAACCTCCTCTGCTCCTTRAACTTGTGATACACAGGACCTTTAATCTGTGTCTATCCATGGGAGCATCCTCCCACGCTGGGAAGTTGGGCTCTGCAGGAACCCAGTGCCATCACCGAGCGTGCCCCTTGCTGGCACTGGAGCTGGGACAGGCTGCTCAGAAAAGAGTTTGTATGATCTCCATGAAAAGGGCAATGTCACATCTCCTGTCCCTGTTTCAGGAGACACTGAGACAGGGCTCTGTGAGCAAGGAAAACACAGCCAGTGACAGCCTGGYCTAGTGGGAGGTGTCCCTGCCCATGGCATGGAGGTRRAACGGGATGAGCTTTAAGGTCCCTTCCAAGTCAAGCAGTTCTAGAAAAAATGTCATAGCATGCTGCACACATGGACACGGGAGGACGATCTCCTCCTCCGCACACACGAACACGCTCAGGGGGAAAGTGAGGGGCGAGCTGGGTGCTTCCCTCCCCAAGCCAGTGGCTTTCTGGCTGTGTCACCAGCACTGGGCTGGCCAGGTTACGGCCCCAGCACGGGTTGAAGCAGCTCTGGGCTGTCACAGAGACACGAACAGCCCCTGTCAGAGGAGCACAGCACAGGGCGCTCTGCTGCACCCGGCCACATCAGCTGCCCGGTTGCCAGGGGAGAGGAAAGAGGTGGATGGGCTTTGCTTGAGAGAATCATCCAAAGGGAAAGCAGGGGAGCAGGCTCCAGAAGGGCTGGATGGCTGGGGCACCCCTGCTCAGCCCCCCATGCTCAGTGAGCAGTAAATTACACCAAACACGGACCTGGTGCGCACGAGCCCCACACCCCACACAGCCAAATCACAGAGGCTGCCATCAGTGAAAAACAACCCCTTCCTGCTCCTGCTTCACACACTAAATGAGATTGGACCAAGAGCRTCCAAAGCCCAGAGCAAAAATCTCAGCCTTGATGCGTTTAAGCAGCTCTCAACACTCCAGGGATTTCTCCTCCCTGCTCTGCACAGCAGCCCAGGTTCATGGCACAGCAGGACAAAGGCACTGCTTTAATAAATAAACCATGAAAAACAGCTCAGTTTTCAACAAAAAGATTGACATTGTCACTTGAAAACATTACAGCTGTTCAAGGAAKGTCTTCTGTCTTATTTAGTTTGGGATGTTTTGAAGCAGAAAGTGTCTTTGAGGGTGGGTTGACGCGAATAATGTGATTAAAATTGCTGATTTAGACGAGTAAGCTGGAAATTCTGAATTTTAATCATGTTTCAATATGTAGCTTCTGGACATTTCCCTTAAAAATAGTTAATTCTCTTTGATTCCTATAATTTGATACTATTCAACAACTGGGAGCACACACTGGAGCAATACATATGTAAGCAATTACACAGCTTCACATGCTGCTAAAAYAGAATCATTCTGTTAATAGCTTTTTCCCGAGAGAAATTAATTTTTTACTCATTGTTTGCATTAAGCTGCATTTGGGAAATGAAACTCAATTAAAAAATATAAAAACACATTTATATTTAAGCCATTTTGTAAGATTTTTTCTCCTTGACACCTCAGACCAATACAAGATGTGCACCCACAGGTAGGCACTGCATAGATGTGTTACCGAATGGTCCCACTTCCCTGAGAGCTGCAAATCCTACAGCTGCTACACCTCATCCCTTGTTCCTCATAAAGGGAAAGAAGAGTTTCCATTCTAATTAATTTCCCACCTCTAAATCAACTACCCAGTGAGTAGAAAAAGCTGTGAAAGCCTCTCCACAAACCTGCCAGCAGRGCTACAGCTGTGAAGGGGGAAGTAGCAAACTCCTGCCCCTACAACTGGTTTGTACTCCTTACAACTTAAAAAATATCCTGCTCTTGGGATTTTTTAACCACAACTAAAGTAAATTAAAATAAATTTAAAATAAAATCACAGAATCATAGATGTCTAGAATGGTTTGGGTTGAAAAGGACCTTAAAGCTCAAGTCCCATCCCCTGCCATGGGTAGGGACACCTTCCACTTATCCCAGGCTGCTCCAAGCCCCAATGTCCAGCCTGGCTTTGGACACTGCCAGGGAYCCAGGGGCAGCCACAGCTTCTCTGGGCACCCTGTGCCAGGGCCTCCCCATCCTTACAGGRAAGGATTCCTTCCTAATATCTAACCTGAACATTCTCCTTCTGTTTGAATATGTATTATTGCATAGCCTTGGGATGATGGATCTTAGAGAAAGCCACTGAGCAGAGGGGTCTGAGCAGAGCACCCAGTGCCCCTGTTGGGGACGTGCCACCCACCTACCCCTCAATCACTCAGCTGCCTCGCAGGCAAAAAGACAGTGTCCAACAGGTGAAGTACTGCAGAGGATAAACCCTTGTCACCGCACAAACGACAAGGTCTTTACTGGGAATAAATGTCAAAGCAGAGAGACAGCATTTATTTTCCAAATAGGAGACACTGATCCTGTGGCAACACTGCTGGGATGGTGTTATTCCTGTTCTTGATTTAATCCCTTTATCAGCTGCAGAAGCACCAGGTCAGGCTTTGGTCTCCCAYGGCAGCTCTGACTTACAGTGCTGGCCCCACAAACCATCCCCACCCCTGGGTGCTGCCACATGCCCAAACCCCTGAGATCCCTCCGTGCATTAGCAGTCRTTTTATTTGATGTGCTCTGTCCATAAAGTTGCTTAAAGAGACGCCGAGGAAGACTTTAATTTATAGCCCCGTTCTTTTAATCTTGGTCAGCCAGATTTTTTCAGACATCTGTTTATATCTCCTTATAATGTATTAGATGGAGCAGCAGCACCAGGCAGCAGCTCACTCGCAGGGGCTCTGCTGACATTTATAAACCAAAGAGATTTCTCTCRTGTGCTTTATATATTATCAGCWAAACCTGTCCACTTAAATTATTGCCTTGTAGCCAAATCACAACTATCTGTTACTCCACTCTGTGTAYGTTTCCCAGGCTCTATACCTATATCAAACCTTGCAGAGGCTGAGAGCAAGATRATAAATAAATAAACAAATGGAAAATGGGATGTGCTTCTACCAGGCTCACCAGTGAGGGAGGATCACATTGCACACCACATYACTGAGAGCAGAGGCTGCTGTGTGGAATATGCAGCCTATAGTGAGATCCAAAGAGCCCCATCTCTCTTCTTCTAGAACAAGCAAATGACCAACTGTGTTTCCTCCCTTGAGAAAGGTCTCATCCTGCCCAGCTCCTTCCCAGCACATTATTCCACATGGAGCTGGCYACAAGTGGGTTTGTGTTTCAGCACAGGGACAAGGCTGAGCTCCAGCTCACTACACAGCAACAGGCAGGTGTTAAACAGCACCAGAGAAATTGTGCATCATGCACTGACCTGCAAACCTCCCACCAAGATTGTGCAATAGCTCACTGTACTCCTGGCNTCCAGGATGCCCCAGACAGCAAAGGAGATTATTACTGTGATCATCCCACTGTACTCTGGGCTGGGCCCCTCTGTTCAACGAGGATATTGAAATCCTTGAATGTGTCCAGAGGAGGGCAACAAAGCTGGTGAAAAGGCCAGGAGGAGTGTTCTGTGAGGAGTGGCTGAGAACCCTGGGCTTGCCTCCTTTGAACAACAGGAGCAATAGAGCAAAGAGAGGAGACCTCATTGCTCTCTGCAGCTTCCTGAGGGCAAGTGGAGAGGGAGGTGCTGAGCTCTTCTCCCTGGGATCCAGGGACAGGATGTGTGGGAATGGCTCAAATCTGCACTGTCAGGAGACATTAAGACTGGACATTAGGAAGCATTTCTTTACTGAGAGGGTGGTCAAACATTGGAACAGGCTTCCTGACGAGCTGGTTGATGCCCCAACCTGCCAGTGTTTAAGAGGCATTTGGACTATGCCCTTAACTATGAGATTCAAATTTTGGTCAGCCCTGAACTGGTCAGGCAGTTGGACTAAATGAGCCTAATAAGTCCTCTCCAATTGAAATAGTCCTATCCATCCTACCCCACCCCATCCCATCCCATCCCATCCCATCCCATCCCATCCCATTGAGCCCAAGAGGGACAGGAGACTCTCTCCTCCCAGCACCACTCTGTCCCCTGTGGCAGAGGAATATCCCCTGGGAAGGCTGGTGCAAGCAGAACAAAGGCTCCCTGAGGCAGATGTTTGGTTTGTCCCCAAGTGAGCATCCTTATTTGCCATTGTGAGAGAATTCAAAAATCTATTAAGGGTTTGAAAACAAGCCCTGGTTATGAGTCAGTGAGTGGCTCTGCAGCTCTCAGAAATTACCTCGCTATGTGAGCAAGCCTCAGATAACATCTACCCTCCTTCAGTCTTTGTTTCTCTCTGCACAGGGAGTGAARGGAAAGGGACTTTCTTTCCAGTCCWGGCAAGAAACGAATCTGGAATCAATATATGAATGTTCCAGTGAAACACAGGGCAGTGCTGCARCATTGAAATCATCACACTGACAGAGCATCCACAGTAAGTTATCTGATGGCATCACACCTTCTCCCTTAATAAAATAATGATTAAAAACAACCAGGAGACAAATCCCAGGGAGCAGCAGAGCTCCACATGGCTGCATCCCCAGTGCCAGGGGTGGGGAACTGGCTGGGACTGGGGCATCACGTACTGGTGGCACACAGGGGACCCTGTGGCTGA
Source organism: Malurus melanocephalus (assembly GCF_030028575.1). NCBI lineage: Eukaryota > Metazoa > Chordata > Aves > Passeriformes > Maluridae > Malurus > Malurus melanocephalus. Next base: position 345,257 of record NW_026623603.1, read on the forward strand.
CTCCAGCTCTGCCTGGCTGGATGGGATGTCCCAMACCAGGGCACGCTGGCTGCACCAGGCTGCTCTGAGGAAAACAGGGGAGCCAAGCCTTGTCTGGGGGGCTCAGCTCATGCCCTGACCCCAGACTCTGGTTAGAGCTGCTGAGCAAGGAAGCCTGCCTCCTTTTCTTTTCCTTTCTTTCCTACAAAGTCCTACCACTCTCTGGATTGCTGGTTACTTCAAAACAGAACATTTTAACACAAAAGGAAGATGTGGAGCAGACAGATAAGGAAGAGATGGATTACTGATGGGAAGATGAGGTCCAGAGCCTGAATCTCATTTTATTTTTTTCTGTCCCTTTTTCACTCAGCTACAACCTTTTGTATTAGTTCAGTCTGGCACTCACTGCTTCTCCCAATTAAGTRCCACCAGAAAATGTCATTAATATGCTCTATGTCAACTGTTCCTCATAGCTGGTGGAGAGGTTTCAAAGCACCAGGCCTGGAAGCTTCCTCAGCACCCCCAGCATTCCCCACCTCAGGTGTGAGGAAGCTCAGACACCTCTGCTCACATTCCTGTGATGCTGGAAGAAATGCTTTCGAAATCCGGGGCATGTGCAGCTCTTATTCCCACTGTGCTTCTAYTGGGAAGCCACAGCTGCCTGCTGAGCCCTGCATCTCCTCAGAGAAGCACCAACCTGGCCACTGCCTCTTGATTTCTCAGGTCACCAGTGACAACAGGGGCTCTGGTTACCTACTGCAATTGATTACAGAGAAAACTCTTCTATAAAATCACYGTATGCTGTCCGTGTTCATGAACTGTCCCTTAAGCACTTGCAGCCTCTACAGAGGAGGGGGATGCAGGATGAACCCCAGGGGTGACACACCACACCTGCTCCCATCGTGCCACCTCTCCCAGGTGCTGCCTCTGATGCCTAAAACAGGGCTCACCTGAAACAGAGGCCAGACAAGGTTAGGAGAATAAAAAGCAGAAAAATTTAATTAGGGCCTACAGGTGCATTCAGGGCAGACAAAGCCTGCTCATAAAGCTACACCCAAAATGGGCACCGAGTCACAGGATCTTCACCTTTTATAAGTTCTGTCTTATGAACACATCGGGCTCCAATTCTCCAATGACACCTTCAGGTGATGATGTCAACCATCCCAAGCTTGCTCCCCGCAATTCTCTGTTGTTTATGTATTTTGGGGCTCTGAGGCAGAGAGGTGTCCTTGAGTTTGGGGCTTAGAGAGGACTTGTTTTGTCTAAAATGGGAGAACAGGAGCTCAGCACTGTACACTACAGAATTCCAGCAATACAGATAGATGAAAAATACAGAAACTAAAAATCCTAAGGCATCACATGTGCCTGCAAGGGAACAGCCCTGGTGGTGTCAGCACAGTATCATTGCTGCTGTTCTGTCTGATCACTGCCCCCCCGATAAGGACAAAGATCCTGCCGTGCAGGGGGCTGACAAGGACAGAGATGTCCTTCTCTTCCTGGGATTGAAAAGGAAACATAAGAGAGGAGTTTGGTCCTTGCAGCATGAGCAAATGACTCACGGTGCTGCTTCTTTCTGCCTCCCAGAGCAGCCAGACACGCACGGAGCAGGCAGGGCCTGATCCCCAAGCCACAGATGTTCAGTTTGTGTCAGCAGCTCACAGAGGGTCTTCCAGAAAGGCCTGAATGGCATGAATTGTTGAAAGACTGAACAAAGTTAAAAGCACCTCAGCAAAAGCCAGGAAGTGTCATGTCAGACAATTCAGTTGGTTAGTTCATCTGACAAACCTTTCTGTGACATTCCAAGCTATGTTAATAAATACCCTCAAAATTGACCTGTCAAAACAGTGCTGTCTGAGTATGACATCTTCTCCAACACTGATTTTGTTCYCTGCTGCAGTGGAGCAGGGACAGAAGCCATCTGAAATGCTTTCAAGCTTGCCAAGGGTGAATCTGTCCCCAGTTCAACACCTGGCACTGCTGCTGGCAGCAAAGCCATYGCTGGGAAAAGCCCAAGGCTGCCCYGTCCTGACAGAYCCCAGCACCAAGTGGGTTCCTGMCCAGGCTCCTCACGGGTCCCAAAGCAGCAGCACTGGTTTCTGCTGGACTAGAACCCTACTTGAACAGGAGGCAGAGAAAGGATTATGGAACAGTTTGGGTTGGAAGGGACCTTAAAGATCATCCAGTTCCAAGCCCCCTGGCATGGCGCAGTGATGCCACCCGAAGGGGCTGATTCCACTCCAGTTTCTTATTTAGCAAGAGAGAAGTGAGCTCCTGGTGCTTGCTGGGCTCCTGCTCTCCCATGGCTGATGTCCCAGAGATCACAGGGGGCACTCGGGATGTCAGGGGCTCCTCACACCCAGGATTACAGCCAGACACATACAGGAACCCTGGGGAGAACCTCCTTGCACCCTGTGATTTTTGATGCCAACCTTGCTGCAATAACCATGTCTTTAAGCACCATCCATCAGGCCTCCAGCTCAAACATTTTTTTGGCTGGGAAGGGTTTTAGAGCCACTCTTTTGTCTCAGTGCTGAGAGGTCTTCGTTGTAATTTGTTCCCCTCAGCAAACAGAACGAACACATTTTTAAAATGATGCCAGAATCCAATCCCTCCTCCCATGATTCAACCCACAGCTAGTAGAGGAAGCCTCACATGGAAGGGGCTCTCCACTCAGTAATAGCTGATTAGAGATGTGAAAGCACCTTTCCATTTGGGCATTGGGCTGGACAGGGCTCATAACTGCCACTTCTTCCTGAGCCTGTGGCACCGGGATTTGTGTTCTCCCCATCGATCAGCTGGTGCTGAGTGCTGTGAACGCTTTTATTCAAACCCATGGCACCTCGGGAGGGCTGGGCTCACTCCTCACAACGCCTGCCAAATCCACTTGGCTTCACCTCCAGCTTCTGCAGCAGGACAGCGGCAGG
>NW_026623603.1:348920-355813 GCF_030028575.1 Malurus melanocephalus
ATGATGATGATGATGATGATGACGACGACTATGATGATGGTGCACGAAGCCCAGCCTTGCAACCAGAGCCGGGCCAGCTGCCTGCTGAACACTCACCAAACTTTGCCCCTCCCCTGGGCAGGGGAACCATGGGGACAGGAGGGGCATCTGTCACACACAGGGCAGAGCATGTCCCTACCATGAGGTGCCTGGGGCCTCCTGGGAAGTGTCCAAATGATGGAAGCGAAGGCAGAGGGCAGCGAGGCGCCTGGGGAGGGCAGTGAGGTGCCTGGGGAGGAGGGATCTCAGAGAAGGAAGGGGTGACAGAAGACTCAGAGGGACACAATGCCATTGGCAGAGGCACTGCTGCAGCACATGTGCATATATCTGCTGTTGCTCCAACAGGGAAACGCCACCTGCAGCAAAAAGCTCCTCGTAACAAGTGCTCTGCCCTCCCACCTCCCTCCCCACAGGGCTGCCCTCCCTTGCAGGGCAACAGCAGAAAACACACCATGACAAAATAATCAAATGGAAGGAAGAGGAAGGGTTACCCTTTTGTAAAGTGGGCACAACACGTGTTCACTTTCYCAGCAAACCCTTCTCCCCAGCCTCAGGCCAGCCATCACAGTGTGTTACCACAGCCCCAGGTACAGCAGGGGCCATGAGCTGAGGATTCAATTCGAGGCACTTCATTTATTTTTTCCTCTGGTAATGGGGTTGAGTCTGTGAACTGCAGCAGTTTAGAGAGTTTAATCCCACAAAGGTCTGAGGAGAAGAAACAGACAGACCAAAGGTGTCCAGGCACATTTGGATATTTCATCTCTCAAATGACACCCCAGGCTGCACAGACGCTGCAGTGACCTTTGTCTCATCGTGTCCCCAAGTCAACATCCATCAGAAGCTTATTTACAAAAGCCAGTTTTAATCCCTCTCCAACACAGTACATTATTTATCCCCAAACCAATTCTACAACCCATTCAATAATTGTCGTCCTTCAGGTCTATTTGTTACTCCAGAAAGCCCATCTGGGATGCTGAAGGCTTGGCTACATTCAAAGAAGATCAATGCAGGACGTAGATGTAGAAGGACAAGGCAGATGACCAGGAGAATTGAGAACCTGACAAAAGGAACTGAGGCTGATATTAATTTTGTGGAATTTTAGGCATCTAATACCTTTTTGAGAAAGGCACCACCAGCTCCTTTACTATGATGGATATTAGCAGCTCCAGAACATCATCAACCATTGTGTCTCCCACATCTGCCACTCCCAGAGAGCCTGACCTCCTCTCTCCAGGGACTGATGAGATGGCCACCAAAGAACCTGGCAAGAAAGAACAGTGGCTTTTTAGGGAGGGATAATCCATCAGGACCAACACCAGTGTAGAATCAGGAGGTCTAAGCTGGCCATGGTTAATCTATGGTTGAAACGAGGAGCTGAAGGCTAAGAGTGTGCAACTTGAGGAGGGCAACGGAGCAAAAAAAGAAACAATCTTTCAGGGGAAGGCTGAGAAACTCATGTGTTCATGACCAGGCCTCAGCATTTTCTGTTCCTGTCCTCAGYTTCTGAGTGTGTACCTCAGTAAATGCTGAAACTGGAAAGATAAGACTCGTACAACACAAACTCCCTTCTCACACCTCCAGCTCCCACAGGGAGCATTTCAGGACACGCTGTGCTGCTGGCAGGGCGTGCAATTTCCTGCCTTGGATCCCATCTCTGCTCCATGTGTGTCAGCTGGCTGCTCTCCCCCATGACCAGAGCCACATCCCGGCACCGCTGTCTCCCCGAGCCCGGAGCATCCCCTGCAGCCAAGGGCACCCAGGCCCGGGGATGTTTGGCCAACATTGCCCGGTTCAGCTCTGAGAGGTGACTGATCCAACCCGCCTGGCTGCGAGACGAGCAGGAGGGATCGGGAAGAGCCGCCTGCCAGCCCCGCTGCCAAGTGAGAGTGAGAACAAATTTGGATAATAAAAGCTGGAATAAGAAGATGCCTTGGAGAGCGCGTTGGAAGAGTGCTTTGCGAAGCTTCAATTTAAAGCCTTGTTTCCACAGCTAACGCAAGCGTAAGGGACATTAGCCTAATTTCTGTCAAGAGAACTTGTCAACACTGCAGTATTTAAGATAGACACTAAGGACGTGTTTTATCTCACAGATAGATCACTGCGAAAGGAAGGAGCTGTGCCACACTTGGTTCACAGGAAAATAAATTGATGTTCTCCCAGGGCCTAATTGGTGGATGCTGTTTTATAACACCACATGCACGAGCAGCCTCACATTTTATCAGTGTGCAGCTGAGATTGGTGCCAAATGCACTGTGGGATTAGACAAAGGAACCCAAAAGGATGTGCTTCAAATGGCACCCAAAGACACAGAGCTGGGCATTTTCCACTCACAGGGTGGGTGAAACACTTGGCCATGTCCTGAAGGGTCAGATCCTTCACCAGCTGAGCCACAACTGGCAGGCTGTGATTCCAGGGCCACGGGGAGAAAACTGGKGGTAGAAGTAGAGAAGTGGGTCTGCCTTCTCAGGACTACCAGCAGGAACTGCCTGGCCTGGTTTTCAGAGACACTCCATGGTGAGTCAGTAGGAAACAAAGAGARGCTGTACCCTGAAGCTTTAGGAAAGAAGTGTTAACATGATCCTGCTCCCACCATACCCCAACTGAAGGAATTAAAACATTGCCAGGAGCTCAGCTGCATTAACAGTGGCATGGCTTCACACGTCCCACGGGCCAGCCTTGGAGCTGGGTTTGCAGCATGCCCAAGATAACGCTGCTGCCACGACACGAAAGCTTGTCCTGGACTTGCAGCTTCTGCAGTGGAAAGTTGAAAATGCCCTTTTATTTGCAGTTTTTACAGGGAAATAACAGCCGTGTAACCTTGTCCCAGCCTTGGAASGGAAATCAGCTTGCACAGGAAGCCTGAGGGAGCACGACCCCGAGCTGCAGACTCGAGGGCAGGAGGGTGGCTCTGCCATGCCACAAATTCTGCACTTGCAGAAGAACTAAATCACTACAAAAGCCAAAAATGTCCCTCGGGAAGGAAATCCTCTCAAAGATAAATCAATAACTCAGTGTAATTTTAGCATGCAGCCAGGAGAATTTACATTGCCAGGAAAGCTGAGAGCTCTGCCACGGAGACAGAGTCACAGCATCATCAAACAGCCCTGCAGCAGCCCCTGCACAAGAGCTCGGGCTCTGGGTATTCACTGCAAAGCCACGAGCCTGGGCTCTGCATTTTGGGGCCTCCACAGACTCAAATCAGGGTGACAGCAGCATGGATGGGGTCCACAAAACTCCGTCGGACAAACCTACCTTTCCTTTTTCTCCCTCTGCAGCAGCGAGGCTGCTGAAATCACGGCAGTGCTGGCAAACACTCCAGACCCTCAGGCGTGAGACGTACACAAATACAGAGCACAGCTAAACCAGGCACAGGAGCAGAGGGGGAGTGCTCCAGCCACACCCCTGACATGGGGGCTCCCWCCAGCTGAGCCACCCACAAATCAGCATGGCAGGGATGCACCACAGCCCCCGGTGATTAACGAGATAGCAATTTAGGTAATTGTATTAATGCAAAGTACACTCGGACCAATAAGTTCAAGGGAACTAATGACACTTCAGAGCACAGTTCAGCACTGAACAGTAACTCTAGCAAAAAGGGAAAAGAAAAAAAAAAAGGCCCCTAATTATTCAGCAGCTCTTCTCCCAGATTCTCAGGGTCAGCTTGGAGGAGAAGGTGGCCTGAATTATATTTTCGTTTCCAGAACATCAACAGAATTGCTAAGTGAGTTCCAGCGGCAAGGTCAGAGCCTGCCCGTTGTTATGCACGCCAGCCCTGTCCCTGTGCCGGCTCGGCAMACAGCAGCACTGCCGGCCCATGGAGGGCTGGGGCTGCCCTGTCCTCTCCAGGGCTCCCCACAGCCGAGCCCTGCTGCTCCCAGGGAATGGCACCAGCTCCTCTGCCAGCTCTGGGCACCATGGATGGACAAACTGAGCCCTGCTGCTCCCAGGGAATGGCACCAGCTCCTCTGCCAGCTCTGGGCACCATGGATGGATAAACTGAGCCCTGCTGCTCGCAGAGGGACTCAGCACCAGCTCCTCTGCCAGCTGGGTGCTCTGGTCCTAGCACAGATAAACTGCAACAACCAACTCCTCAGAAGCCAAGGGTAGCTTCCATGTTTGAAGACCCAGGACCCTGTTCAGGGTAAGCCTGAGGAGCAAACAGCCCAGTCCAGCCTGCAGAGATTTGTGCACACCCAGAGCACTGCTGATTGCCTGGTGGTACAGCCAAAGCCCCTGGCACACATGGAACCCGTGCCAGTGCACGGAGGGCTGGGAAGGTGCATGAACACACCTACACATGCACGTGCACACACACACACACACACACACACACACACATAGTGCTTTTGCCCTCTTACATCCCACCTGGAGCCATGGTCACATTTTGGAAAAGCTGTGCTGGCCACAGTGGTGTCACCGCTCCCAGATGTGCCCATGTGCCATCAATGCTGGTGTGCTCCATGAGCCTCTGTAAATCCAACTTCACAGCAGATACAAATGCAGCCTGTGCTTCTGCAGTCTGTGTGCTCTGTGTTGCTTCATTGAGACTTGGATTTTTAMAAGGGCCTGGAGTGCCAGGACAGGGAATGGCTTCCCACTGCCAGAGGGTAGGGATGGATGGGATGCTGGGAAGGAATTGCTCCCTGTGAGAATGGGGAGGCCCTGGCACAGGGTGCCTGGAGAAGCTGTGGCTGCCCCTGGATCCCTGGCAGTGTCCAAGGCCAGGCTGGACAGGGCTTGGAGCACCCTGGGATGGTGGGAATTATCCCAGTTCATTGCGTGGGATTGGAACTGGATGAGTTTTAAGGCCCCTTCCAACCCAAAYCATTCTGGGACCCAGTGACTCTGCACCTCTGAAATGCTGAGATCTGCCAGCARAGATGACCCAAGGGCAAGGCCAGAGCTCAAGGCTGAAGGCRCATTATGACCACAATAACCTTTACGCTCCTAGGATGCAGAACATGAAGCTGCCTGAGAAGCCAGGGYAGAACAACTCTGCAAAGACAACTCAAAAGAGGAGCCCTCACAGGCCTCACATGACCCCTGTGSCTGACTGAAAACCAAATCCAAATTAAATGAATGGTCACAGGTTTGGTGTCCCAGAATTGCACTCAGAGCTCTCCCGGTGCCTTCCAGGCTCAGCAGCAGCATCCAGCAAGAGGGAACATGACAAAAGCCAACTCAGRGATGATTAGGAAGACACATGTAAAGTTACCAATCACAGCAACCTGTGTGCACCTAAATGTCCTGCAACACAATCACAAATCGATAGCAATATGCAGAAACCCTCAACCACCCAGTAAAATATAAAGAACACTTGTAATATTGATTTTAAAAGCACCTCAGTGAAGAGAGTTGAGAAGAAGCTTGAGAAAGCAACACAAAATGCCTGAATTGAAGCGGGTTTTTTTCCCTCAAAAAGACATTAATAATGGATTTTCAATGCAAGAAGAAAAACTGAAACCCACACCAGATTCTCCTGGTAATAACAGCTTTCTGCAAAGCCCAGCTATTAATGTAACAGGGACGTCCATCAATCAAGCACACAGAAAGTACTTTGAGAGCTAAAAAAAGAGCATGCAAACATCTGCTTTTGGCAACTTAAATTTTGCCCTTAAGCAAAAGGAACATAATAAATTATCGGAAGGCTGGGCTTGAACTCGTTTTCTTCCATGCTGGACCTAAATGCTGAGGATGGGGTAAGGGTACAAAACAGCTGCTGCTGGGATTTGTCCTGACAAAAAATGGGAGAAAAAGGCACAGTTTCATTTGGGGACTGAGGATCCCTTGAAAAGGCTGCTGCCATTCTCAGAAGCGAGCTCAACCCATGGGGACAGSCACAGCAAAGGGACACCAAACAGGGGTGCAGCAACTCCCTGCCTGCAGCCCAGGAAGCTCTTGTGAGCCCTTTGCCACCTCCAGCATCCTCAGCACATCCAAGACTGCCCAGATGCTGGAGTGSTCCCACAGCGAGATGGCAAATGTGCTCCGAGATGCCCACAGCATGCATCCCTGCCCAGCTCCTTCCTTGCTCCCCATGGAATTGTGGTGATTTTGGCAGGCCCTYAGTGCCTCAGTGCTCTCACCAACCACCACCTCACACTTGGGGTCCACCCACGCAGCTGAGCACTGCCTGGGGTGTCAGAGCAAGCCCCAGAAAAATTGGATTTGTACCAAGGAAACGGCTGCCAAAGAAAGCAGCTGGGRTGTCCCCATGCCTCCAAGATCTCCTCCCTTGTAAAACACAGCAGGGCAAAGGGAACGCTGGAGATAATGAACACAATTTACTGATTCAAGCACAAGGAGCTGCAGGCATGGCTGCAACTAAGTCTTAATAAATTCTGAAGAGTGACACTGTAAAATGGCATTATGGAAGGCTGTATTTATTGTCTCCCCATGCTTCCGTAYCCAAGGTACCACGTTACACTTAATAACAGTTTTCTCCCCAGCTGCCAGTTGCTGCAAACCCTGACAAGCTGATGGTCGGGCCAGCCCTCCCCCAAACACACACATCTCCACCCAGCACACAGCTTTGGTGGCAAGAACAAGGAGAAATGATCAAAAGTGCTGCCTGGGCACTGCCCAGCCTGTCCCCTCGACAAGACCCCCTGACATGCAGCAGGACAGGAGGTTTGTCCCTGGCAGCGATGCAGACAAGCAGCAGCTGCTGTAGCGTGGTACCTTCATGCACAGAGCCCTTCTGTGAGCAGGGCCGAGCATCCCTGCCCCTCACTGCTCRGAACACCACGGACTGTGCCAGCASAGCAGCAGCAAACTCCTGCCTGCTGTCACAGCAAGCACTGTGCAGGGCAGCGGGACATCCTTGGGAGGAACTCAGAGAACCAGAGGGCCTC
>NW_026623603.1:356115-356638 GCF_030028575.1 Malurus melanocephalus
TCATGGAGGATAACCATGGAGAACCAGAGTTCCTCATGGAGGATAACCATGGAGAACCAGAGGTCCTCATGGAGGATAACCATGGAGAACCAGAGTTCCTCTGGTTCCTCATGCCAGAACTGCAGGAGACCTCATCATTGAGCATTCACAGCTCCTCTACCACTGCGATGCGCATTCTCAGGGCTCCATATTTAGCTTTTAGACCATGGGTACAATCTTGATGGAGCATGGTCTTCATGGAGCTTCTTGTTCTGCCTGTTGGTATTRTAGTCCTAAGCCTGCAGGAAAATCACCTTTGAGCTCAGGCTGAGCCTGGATGTTGAGRGAGACTTGACAAGCATAAAGGTGCTATTGTCTCATCCATGTCTGCACCACCTGCACTGCARAGGACACCAAAGAAATGGGAACCGTCTCTAGTCCTCTTCAGAATAAAAATGGCAATAAAGTATCAGTTTATCAAGTGTGGCACAGAAAATACAGCACAAACAGGCAGTGCAGGTGATGTGACCCAAGGAGACTCACA
>NW_026623603.1:356964-361352 GCF_030028575.1 Malurus melanocephalus
CAGCTGAGGCTGGAAACACCTCTGGGATCATCTGCTCCCMACCCCTGCTCGAGCTGGGTCACCTCCAGCCCTAGGCCTGTGTTGAGGAGGGTTTGGAATGTCCCAGGCCTCCACCACCTCTCTTGAAGAGCTGGCCTGCTCCAGTCACCCTGCAGCAAACAGATATTTACATGTTTTAACAGTGTTTTCTGTATGTTTTGCTGTGGAGGTGCCTCAAAGGGCAGCAGCCACTCCTCCAACTTTACCTCAGACAGTCTATAAATACCTTCACTACACCTGTGAAACCCATCACCATGTGCCACTTCCTTACAGCCCAACTAATCCAGATACAGCCAGGGATAACAATTTTTTGTGTATTATCTGGTGGAAAACAGGGAGATAACGGTAATTAGTAGCACCCTGGTTAGCAGGTGAAATGATTGTGTAATTAATAAAGATCAGGTGGGCTTTGTTTCAGATAAGAAAAGCAGCAGATTCTATCAAAATGTAAATGCAGCTTAAAATACAGTCCTGSTGATCACTCAGAGGTGCTTTTAGAAACACCACCAGCCCAAAATGCAGGAGTTTCACTTGGGCTGAATGCCACATCCTAAAAATAAACCCTGGTCTGGGGCTAACATGTAAATTGTTGATTAGRTCTATTTATTCCCACCCTGCAGTGCTGGGAGAGACTTGCAGCTCCGTGTTCCTCCTCTCACTTTGCAGGATCACAGGCACATTCCTGTTATTGCCGCTTGCAAGGACTCTGCAACCCTGGGAGCTCTCCAGCAGCAGAAGAGCAGCAATTCCAAGTGACARGCTGCATACATTAATTCTGTATTCAGATAACATCCTGTTGCAAGTGAATGACCCAAGCAAAACTTCCTGCAGTCTCAAGGAGCAGGCAGAAAAATCAGGAGAGRGGAAAAAGAATCTCTGGACTGAAAAAAGATCTTTTGAATCAGAAATGTTATCCCTCATTAGAATTTCCAACACCACCAGCCTTACTTCTTCCAAAATGTAAACACATAATAAAAAATTAAATGTGACTCTAGCGTGTAGGAGTTTTTCCAATAAATGGGAATTATTTCTACAAAACATCAGGACAGACCCAAGGAGATTACATTTCTTCCCCTTTTGCTRGTAAAGCAGGGCTGGAAAAACAGAGCCATATTTATTTTTTAACTCAGAAGCTTCCTCAGGATGCTAAGGGAAGCAACTTCAGTAAAGCAAAGCCATTTGTCTCTGTGCACATTGGAGTTAGAACAAATGCAAAACCAGCTTCTAGACCTCAAGGAACATCAAATAGCTTTCTAATKTATGTCCCAAATTCCCTGCAGATTCTAAAATGAACAGAGGGCAGGGTTCAAAGAAAATGTCTTGCTCAATCAAGACAGCTGGATGGATATTCCGAGTTTTCCTGAGAGGAGCAAGGTCCTGTTATACCATAATGGAGCAGGCACAGCACACGGCTCCAGAAGGATCTGTGGAAAAAGCAGACTGTTGCTTGTGTGACCCTGTAAATAAATGTATGGAAAATTAAATAACTTAGGAAAGAAAAAGGAAAAAAAAGTTGGAGCCCCATCTGAGCAAGAGTACAATTTGCAGGCATGAACTGTGAAGGACCAGTGAAATATTCCTCACAGGAGCCATCTGACTRTGCTGACTGCCTGAAAACCCTTTGAGCTTGTCCTTGTCCACCTAGAACCAGTTTTGTTGAAATTTCAATAGGCGAGGCCTTAACCCATGGGGAAGGGAGGAATGGCCTGAATAAGACCATGGAAAATACTCCATAATTATGTTGAAAGAGAACATGGCAACACTGTGGTTTAGGGATGTACATGATCTAGACTGGACAACAAGGAAAAAACAGGGATTAGCTCCCAGAGTCAGGTGCTTTTGTAAGAACTGCCCCACACATCCCAGGGACCAAACCCAGCAGCTCCCTGAGCACRTGGCCACATCTGTCCTGGAAAAAGGGCTCCAAAATGGGCATCCTGGCCATAGGATGCATGTTGCTAAATGACACTTGTGCTCCACGAAACCTTCAGCCAGGGTAGGGAGTCTGCACCCAGAGCCAGCAATGCCAGAGGGACGGATGTGGAAGGAACTGCAAAGATGGTGCCATCCCCTCGGGGCTGGGGCAGCCACCTCCACCACCACCAGCAAATGGGAGCAAATACAGCAGAGTGGGCTGAAAACACAATGTCTGCAAGGTGTTTATAGGACAGGGGTCAATTTATGAAATTACAGAATAAAACTGCAAATTTARGAAATAGATTAAATCACCCCTGCAGGAATGCCTGACCCCCAGAACATGTGGTCAATCCCATCCTGCAGCAAACTCTGCAATGCCTGGAATGCTTGTCCTGCACAAGACCACACATTTGAAGCCTGAGGGAGTTGCTGTGATTATGTTTCAAACCTTCAGAACCACTTCAGTGACCCTGGGACCCAAGTCCTACGTTTTGAAACCTCATTCCCACAAAAAAAAACAAGGAAAATACTGGAGCCAAGGTCCTGGTGTGGTGCTGGCTCTGGGAGGAGGAGGGATGATAGCCAAATTCAAGATAACCAAAGCTGAAGGCAGTGCCAAAACATTTCAGAGGAGAGAAAACATTTTTCTTCCAAAGCACTGTTACAAGCTTGAAATAAATGTGCAGACTGTTAGATAAAGACAGAGATAAAAATAGGCCTGTTATTAAATACCTCTTCTTTAATGAGGTTCATCCTTCTAAACAGCCACGCGAAGGTTATTAGAGTTATTGCAGAAAATACAGCCTGCTTGCACATAAAAACCAGAGCAAGAGATTCCTCATCACCCAGCACACATTTAAGCACCTCTCAGAAGCTCACACGCTCACAGCATCCCCGCCTTGGCAGGAAGGAGATAAAAGAGAGGAATGAGAGATGTCTTCAGTGGGAAACAGACTCTCTTCTTTCAAAGCACTTTCCCCCCACCAAACAATGTAAATTTAACCTRGGGAATGATTCCCACTGCTGATGTCTACTGCTATTATACCACCAGCAGCCYGAGCATCATTAAAGCTAAGTTTGAAATTATTCTGAAAGCTGCAGCTTAACCTCCTCCTGTTGCACTAAAACCACTGCCTGGCTCTCAGCACCTCATCCCCTGGTTTATGACCACTCCAGATCACCTGGAATATCCTGCAGAGCTCAGAATTCCACAAAGCATTAACAGGAGTCATGGCTTGGCTCAGGTAAACACAGCACTGCACCCTTGCTTTGGCAATGCCCCACATCCTAGCCCACAGCTGTGTGTTAAAGAAGCTGCGGACTTTTATTTTGGCTGCTCAGAAGTACAATTAGTTTTTGGCAGAATGAGTGTCACTGCAAAAGACTTYTGTAACCAGTTTGTCTAAAGAAACCAATAACAGCCCAACCAGTATGGGGCAGGACTACTGACACCCAAAAACTCACCCCAGCCCCACTCTGCTCCCAAACCTGAGCAATCCAAGCAGTAAATGCAGGGCTTTTTCTCACCACACAGTGCTGTCAGGATATTGGCACTTCTGGAAAGGACAGAAGAGAAGCTTTATCTGCATTTGTGGGCAGAAAGCTGGCTCCTAGTTCATTACAGAAATGCTGAACCTGATACCCTCATGGAYGTGCTGGGAAGACATTGACTGCAAAAACTCCCATGTGAAGGAAAGCAGATRGAAACCACAGGGAAGATGCCTGTGTGTGGAACTGCACCCGGCCACGCTGAAGGCGTCCCAGAGAGTGGCACCCTGGTGTCCCTCCTGCTGTTGTGAGTGGTGCTGCCCAGGGGCTGGGCACAACCAGTGGGTCTGGCAGCTGTGCCCAATGAATGAGGGCTGAGTGCACTGACACAGCCCAGCCACTGCTGCCCAGGAACAGTCGGGGACCAGCAGTGATGCAGCTCTGAGGCCTTACAGAAATTTAAACATTACATCCCATAGTCATAGAATGGCCTGGCTTGGAAGGGACCTTAAATCCCATCCCATCATCCCATCCCACCCCTGCCATGGCAGGGACATCTTCCACTGTTCCAGAGTGCTCCAAACCCCATCTGAGCTGGCCTTGGTCACTGCCAGGGATCCAGGGACAGCCACAGCTTCTCTGGGCACCCTGTGCCAGGGCCCCCCCCACCCTCCCAGGGAACAATTCCTTCCCAAYATCCCATCCATCCCTGCCCTCTGGCAGTGGGAAGCCATTTCCCCTTKTCCTGCCACTCCAGGCCCTTGTAAAGAGTCTCTCTCCACCTTTCTTGCTGGCTCCTTCAGGCATTTGAGGGGGCAATTAGGTCACTTCTCCAGGCTGAACAATCCCAGTTCTCTCAGCCTTTCCATATATATATCTAAAAATATATATAATACCTATATTATTTATTTTATTTATTATATACATATATAAAATACATATTA
>NW_026623603.1:362647-384986 GCF_030028575.1 Malurus melanocephalus
GGAAGAACCTACCTGCTCACTGTCTGAGCACCTCCCAAGCCTCAGTCCCATCCTTGTCCCAACATCAGGCAGGAAACACYGCTATCCCTCTTATCCAGACCAGGAGCCAGGCCTGGAGGACCTGCTGGGTGTGACACACMTGCCTGGCACTGCCCCACACCCGAGGCAGGAGCAGCACCTTCAGCCCTTCTGCCAAAGACTTGGAATCAGGCACAAGCCAATGTAAGGGACACGGTGCCTCCTGGTATGTGAAGGTGAGAGACAAGGAAAGCCCAYAAGGGTGAGGAAGCTGAGAGAGGAGCCCCTGAAGGCAAATGGCCGTAAAAAGGACAGGCACAAGATACATTTAGGAGACAAAAAGCCTCATATGCAGGAGGTCAGATTAAAAACAAGCAGGGGGAGAACTACCAGTGGCCATAACTCAGCTTCCAAGCACTGAGCATTTGCTCTCAAGTCAGCCAGGCTTGTCCTACCTGCTGGAATCACCCTGGAGCTCTGCTGTTGCTGGCCAGACAAGATTATAACAACAATTATCATGTACAGCCGAAATTTCTCCCCTCTGCGCATCAGTAACAAGTCACTTTATAAAGAGACCCAGAGAAGAAGCATTTCATCTAGTATAGATGAGGTTTTTWAAATTCCATTTGCCTTTCCTCTACATGCAAATCTGTGGTGATCTGATGAGGCTCCCATTTCCTGGGTTAGACACGTCAAACTCTGCAAAAACGAGCATACCCTGGTGGTTTCACTCTGTACTTCACAGCCCTCTCCCGACCGTGCTGCCATAAATATTTCAGAGACCTGCCCACCACTGTCTGAGTTAAGGTCCAGGTCACCGAGAAGCCAGTGGTTTGGACAGTCATTAATTCAGCAAARCAATTAACAAGAGCTGCTGCAGCTCAGGGCATCCCAGTGAGCAGCAGGGGCAGGATACCCACAGACAAGGTGTAAGGGACCCTCAGCAGCCACATCACCACCAAGGGCTGTGGSACAGGCTGGCACAGGGCTCCTGAGCCAAAGGCATCCCTCCTGCCTCCTTCTTCTCCCAGCTGTAAAAACCTCTCTCTGCTTAAAGCACTGCTGGCTCATTTGGCCACCAAAATCTCTGGAATGACAGAGACTGGCAATGAAACTGAACCGAGTTATTCCCCACTCTGAGTCYTGTTCTTTCCAAAACCACAGCAGGTCCTCCAAAGCAGCTTCTGAAAACACCTCCCCAACGTGGATGCCTCGAAAGCTGTGTTTCCATAGGTGTAAAAMCTTGTTTGTGCAGCAAATGAGACGGGAGAAGACCTGTGACAGCAGGAAGAGCACAGATAGCCTGAGGATCCTTGGAAGCTGCAGYCATGGATATTTAAATGCCAAGCGATGTATCATCAGCTCCCCGCTGAACAGAAGATGGTTTCATCTTTGCAGAAGCAGCACCAACAGCATGTTCACATCAACTTCACTCTGGCAGCCTGATCAACAGCAGCAGCTATGGCTCCTTGGTTTTTAACTGTGATACAATCAGGCACTTCAGCAAATGACTCTGGGCAGCACAAATGCCAGGGAGTCACTGCAGGCTCGGCTCTGCAAGGCAGAACTTTAACCATGGCTGACAGCACAGGCCAGCCAAGATCCCTGCTCTGCCCTGGAACATTCCATCCAAACCCCAGAGAGATCCATGCTGCAAATGCCAGGCACCAGTGCCAGGCTCTGCTCCATCTCTCTGGCCTGCAGGGAGCTGCTCTGGAGCAAATGCAGCCTCTCTGTGCCCCACTGCTGCCTGTCTGCASAGCAGACTGTAAATATTTTCATGTTTTGGGCAGAGGAGGTTCTCACTTGTCCATCTGGATTGCAAACTGGACTCATTAACTCCCAGCTGTCAGCTGGAAAACCTGCCAGAGGCTTTCATCAGGGAGGAGCTAAGTGCTGCTGCCACAAGGGTRGGCAGAGCCCACCTGAAGAGGCTCTGTGCAGCTCCAACTCTGCATCCATCACTGCTGGGGGGGTCATTAACCCCCTTTTCCTTTCCCAGTTCAACCCTTGTCTCTTATAYCCCTTTTCTCAATCTTCACAGCAAAGCCTTCCCTGAGGAGCCACTGCTGACCCAATGCTGGGTGGAAAATCTGATGCTCAGTGATGTGAGTAGATGGTCAGAGCATTCCAACTTTCAATCATCATCAGGAATGCTAAACAAAACAGTGGAAAATTTGTTGCCCAAATAACAAAAGTAGGTAATTCCCAGGAAATAAAGCATTTGTGTGCTCTGGGATACTGCGTGGCAAATTGGAGGTACCAGAAATGTGAAGGAAATGCTTTTATACACAGAATCTCCAAGAAAACTTGACAAATTGATGGAGGAAACCATCACAGAATCATGGAATCATTGAAGTTAGAAAACACCTCTCAAATCGAGTCCAACCATTAACCCTGCACTACCAGGGCCACCACTAAATCACATCCCTAAGCACCACATTCACACATWTTTTGAACACTTCCATTCATCTGTGCCATCCCAAGGACTGAGGGTCAGTCTCTGGTTGCCATAACCACCAGCAGGATCACTTTGAGAGGCAGCAGGTGTTTCTGTGTGCTGACAGACTCACCCCCACAAGCCTGGCACAGCTTAATGTACACAGCAACAAAAGAAAGTCACCTCTCCCAGATTCCTCCAGAGAGGTTCCAACTTTGAAGGGTACCATCACCTGGACAAAATGCATTCTGAAAGGAAAAAGACAGCAGAAGAAGCACAACTTCAAACAAATTCTGTGTCTGGGGTRGAACAGTTACCTGATCATGAGGAGTCTGAGCAGGGGTGTGAACCTTCATTCAGAGGGCACTGCAATCCCACTCACTAAAACCCAAAAACCTGCAGCTTGCTGTGGGCTCCAACCAYGGACAGAAGGAAAAGCCCCATGGATGATACCAAAAAGTACAATATCTGAGATTCCGCAAGGCTTTCAGAGGCGCATGTCTCCTTTCAGTCTGAGCCCACTACACCTGGTGCATTATTTAGTGCCAAGTGAGAAAGAAGCAATGCCTAACAAAGTGTTAAAGGACTTTGTGAAGTTTCACCAMCCTTTCCAGAGCCGTCAGCTCCAGCTGCCTGGCAGAAAAGACAACTGATCTTGCTCCCAGATTACAGGCAGCAGAGCTCTTAGGGCAACTGTCTGTCTGTGTTTGCATCCAGCTACCTCCAGCAGCTTGAAGTGTGCTCAAAGTGCAAGAAAGCACTTGATCAAAATCCAACTCACACTGTAGACAGCAAGGAACAAGCGCCTGAAGCGYTACAGATACAATAACAATTGGATTTGGGGAGGGGGATCTGACAGGCTACAGGTTGATGACACGGCTGCAGTCTCAGTGGAAATGGGTATTGATGTAATTAGCAACAGGGAACTAGAAACTCAGCAGAGGAAAACTGGGAATACATCTATAAAAGATGAGCTGCTGCACCATTGTAGAGAAGCACAAAAATTATACGTGAGCTCAGAACAGGAACAACTTGAAACAAGAGTGAGATGGGGGAAACGCAACTCCAAGCTCCCTCCCATCGTTCAGCACTGAAAATTCAAATTTTAAATTAAAACATTTGCTTATCCAAGAGAGACTGGCTCAGTTTGCCAGAGGGATGCAACAGGAAAGGGAGTARGGATATCCTGGAGAGATGGGCAGCAGAGGGCCAACTCCTGAGCACAGCCCAGCCAGCCCAGGCAGGCTCTGCTCAGCTGCCAGTGAGTGGAACTGCAGCAAAAACATGGCAAGGTGCAGAAMCAGTGGATTACACACTGCCCGGGTGCATGGCTCTGCTGAAGGGCCAAAAGGTGCGTCCTTGTGCAGCCACATCAGCAAATCCCCTTGTGCCAGAGTCAGCTCCCTGCCCAGTACGGAGCTGTGCTCGCACTGGGAAAGCCTCGAGGCCAGAGGCTGCAAGGAGGGCTGSTGCTGGCAGCAGGGTCCCCAGCCTCGGTAACACATGTGAGAAAGTGTGAGTGCCAGTCCACAGAGATTTCCCTTCAGAGGAACCCCCAGGAGCCAGAAACCCAGGCTGGCAGTGGGACACCAAAGAAGCCTCCTTTGTGACACGTTCCCAGTGAGAGGATCTGTAGGAGGTAGGACATGAGACAGGACACTGTTTAAGTTTTACGAGAGTAACCAAAATTACTCTCCTCTGTGATTATTGACAGGCTCCCCACTTCCACAAGCCCTTCACTGCACGAGTCCAACATGGAATTACTACAGAAATGAAGCCAACAAAGCACCCGAGCAGTGGAGAAGGTGCTGGTGAACAAACCCTGCAATGAGGTTTATAATGATTGCAAGTATGTACATGTTCTACTCCAACAGAGCTGGTGGGGATCTGCCAGGCTGAATAATGAGCAGGGACACTACACGCCTTCCATACATAATGGTACAGAAATGGAATATAAGTATATACTGTGGAATGGAGGGGCTTCTGTAGCCATTTATGTTATTCAAAGATTTACACTTGGAAAAGTCATTCTGCTATATCTGGCAGAAATTTCAAGACAAATGGAACCCATACTTATTCATTCACTGATAATACTGAGCACAAGATAAAGCTCTTAAATTCAGAGCACTTTATAAAAATTAATTACTACTTAGTTTACCCTTGTGAGGTGGGAAGGTATTACACCTGCATATACATGAGGACACCAAAGCACAAGTGGATTGGACAGCTCATCCAAGACCCCAGAGGCAGGCTAATTGTTGAAATATGTATGCACACATACATCTGGGTGTGTTTCAATGGGTTTGGCCCCTCCAGAGCCTTCCCAGCACACGGAGGCCAAGCTGCTCCGCTGGGCTCCTCTCACTATAGAGTCCCAGCACATCTAATGAAAGGCACCAAGCCAAAGAAAGGGAAGAGATTTTTTTTTGTGGTTTGCACAAATAAGAATAAAAGCTAGATTTCAAACAGCCAAGGAACAGAAAACCYATTGTTAAAAAGCTGTGCAGTGCTCCAGTGACAGCTCCTAATCAGCTTGCCACTGAGCAGCTCCACACCAGAGCACAGCAGAGCTGGGAATCCACGTGCCAACAAATGTTATAAAACCTGTCCCTCGACAACTGAAGAGAGAGGGCTGTGGAGCCAGGGACAGAGACAGCCCCCCACCCACAAGGGGGCTGGCAGCCCACCCTCCTGTTCCAGTGACCTGAAAGCACTTGAGCAACCGCTCCCCTGGTCAGATGCTCTGCCCTTGGCTTCCAGCCCCTGAACCGGGTCACCGAGTTCTTCTCTCTTTATCCGAACATCAGCAAAAGCACTGATTGTCATGGGAACAAACAGGAATTGAGTGTCTGCAAGGCTGCTGGCAGTGCTGACAGGTGGGGYTCCAGAGGGAGGCTATAATTAGCCAGCAGCAGTTACCTGGACGCAGGGTTTGCCACTGATCTGTGGGGTAAAACACTTCCAGGTCTTCAGGATCGGCGTCATCCTCTGTCACCGGCTCGTTCCCACCTTCATCTTTTATGTCGCTCTCTTCTATTTTTGTTAGGGCAAACTCCTTTTGGAGACAAGAGATTCAGCTCATTAGCAATTGCATCTGGGTAATTTAGYGCTGGCTGAGAATACAAATTTTTTCCCCTCGCCAGCAGATTTTTTTTTTTTTGACATCCGAGATTCTTTCCACATGGTTAAATTTAGATTTAAAGTATATTAAAGGTTAAACATGCATAACTAGCATGACATTTGTGCTGAACAAAGCAATGCAGCTTATTTCCTATTCCAGAGCAGGTTGCAGGTTTCAAACCAGCTCTCACAGAGCCTCACCTGTATTTCAGTCAGAGGCAGGAGCCTTGGCTATTATTAGGGTTGTGTAACATTSTAAGACCCCATTTTCCCTTACCTAAAAATATGTGAAACTTTTAACTTTTTCAGCTGAAATTTTCCACACGAGTGGAACGCCTCAAGGCTTGTTGGTTGGTTAGGGTTTTTGTTTTTGTTTTTCTTTTTTTTTTTCCTTACATGCACTTATTTCAGGCTTGGAGAAGATTTCAGCTAAAATAGTTCAGCTATTTCCAAAATAGGACATGGGAAAAAACACACCGAGTTGCCCACATGATACAAATGTGAGGATCCTCTTCTCTACCCGCTCCCAGTGTTCTCCAAGTCTTTTAAAACAATGAGGCAGGGATTTAATCACCACCTCCATGGCAAGTGCAGCACGAGGATGGCAGAGGTGTGGGAGAGCAGCCAGCACGAGTGGTGTGACGGTACGCCAAGGGAAGAACAGGGAAGAACAGCAGGGAAAGAAATCCTTGCTGAGAGGGAAACCTTGCTGCTCAATGGAAAGCCTCCACAGGGATCTGTGGGAGTCACATCCAACTGTGGAGAGTGCATAGTAACGACCTGTACTCTCACAMCAGGCACTGACTCCTGGGTCTGTGCTGTTCTGGCTGGAACAGGAACAGATGAACTGGCCCAGGTTCATCCTCCCGACAGCTCAGTGTCTGCTGAAATGAGTATTTTCAGCCTCTGAGATCACCAATTCAGTCACCACTGAAGAATTTGAGCTAACCACCCTACAGGGAAAAATTAGTCCTAATTGTTGGCAATTAGAATAGAGTTACAGCTCACTTCATGAAATGCTTGGATRTTAATCCTTAGAATGTTTTCACAGGGAAAAATAGAAGTAAATTCAGAGGTTAACTGGAAATTCTGGGACACATTCTGCCTTCAGTTCTTCTACTCTTTGGGAAAAAATGTATGCACATTYTCTGTCAGAATTTGGATGCTCTGCATTTAAATATCCATTTCCAGCCTAAAAGAGTCTTTTCTGAGCAAGAGAAATGTCAAACTGAGCAGAACGTGTACAGTAGCAATGACACTGCAGATGTGGCACTTGGGGACATGGGTTAGTGGTGGTGGCCTTGGCAGTGCTGGGTTAATGGTTATACTCGATGATTATAAAGGTTTTTCCCAACCTAAATAATTCCATGATTCCATGACCGTGGTAACAMACAAAGATGGCTGACAAACCTACAGAATGTTTTTATTTCAGCTGTCAAGAGGGACTGCAATTTCAGAAATGCATGAGAAACCAGATCTTAACTCCTGCTTTTGCTGAGTGCATCAGGGGCTTGGAATTGTTCAAATTATAACAAACTGTTAAAGCTCAGGAACAATCACAGCCATAAAAAGCCAGGTTGTGCAGATGAAAATCAATGTTAACATTTTCCAAGCCAACACTCAACAGSGCTAAAAAGGAGTGAGTGGAGCAGTTATTACTTAGCTTATTTCCACGGCTCTGTGATTATCCAAGAGGGAGTTTAGTGATACAGGCTATTGTAAATTTACCAACAGGCCTCCCAGAGCCGGATCTGTTCAAACACATAATGGAGACAGCTGATGTTTACTGGCCCTGCTTAGGAAAAGTGCTGGGGTTTAAATGCTCAGTAAGGATGAAAGGATGTGACTCGGTTCATTTAAGTGTTCCTGTCACTGCCTGGCCACAGTTGTTTTGCAATACTCCATTTTCATTAGCATTTCTAGCAAAAATGGGCAGCACCACACAAGCAGGTCTTCATTAACACAGAGATCAGTAAAACCCTTTTGGGTTGTTTTCCTAATTCAACTAGGAGAAAGATGTTTCCTAAATAACAATGGACATTTCCTTAAAGGCAAAAAGTGTCCTTGTTTTGTCAGTCTGAAATCAAGGGCAGGTAGTGAAAAGTCTGAACAGAGAGGGGCTGGGACACTGCAGCCTGCTTGTCCTAAAGAGGGATGGGAGTGCTGCGGAGCCTCTGGAAAGGACTGCAGGAAGGGTGATGGCAGAGCAGCCCCATGAATCCTGCCTGAACCTGGCACCAGGCTGCTTCCCATTCCACAGCTCTGACTGCGGGGCTGTCCCAGGGCTCCATCTCCAGCTGGGATAACTGAGCTCCAGCTTCAGCCTCCTCCCCTTCCTCCCTGAAACAGAGATGTGTCAACATTCACAGAATCAGAGACTGGAAAAGCCCTCCAAGACATCAAATCCAAGCTGTGCCCGATCCCCACTGTGTCCCCAGCCCAGAGCACTCAGTGCCACCTCCAGCCCTTCCCTGGACACCTCCAGGGATGGGCACTCCAAACCTCCCTGGGCAGCCCCTGCCAAGGCCTGACCACCCTTTCCATGGGGAAATTCCTGCTGATGTCCCCCCTGCCCCTCCCCAGCCCAGCCTGAGGCCGTTCCCTCTCCTCCTGTCCCTGTTCCCTGGAGCAGAGCCCGACCCCCCCGGCTGTCCCCTCCTGTCAGGGAGTTGTGCAGAGCCACAAGGTCSCCCCTGATCCCCCTTTGCTCCAGGCTGAGCCCCTTTTCCAGCTCCCTCAGCTGCTCCTGGGGCTCCAGACCCTTCCCCAGTTCCGTTCCCTGCCATGGACACGCTCCAGCCTCTCAGGGTCCCTCTGGCCATGGGGGCCCAGGACTGGACACAGCCCTCGAGATCCCTCAGCAGGGCCAGCACAGGGAACAGGCCCTGCCCTGATCCTGCTGCTACCCCAGTGCTGATACAAAAGTTATGACATGACCCCAGGAGGGCCCAAGGTACTGACCTTACAGTATTTATACTGTGATCTGTCCCTTGGATTTGCTCTGGGTGACAGTGCAGCCCCCAGGCAGCTGCACCCCAAACCAACAGCCCAGCAAGCTGTGGTGCAAAGGCTGGAGCAAGTGTCCAGGGACATGGAGTTGGTGGTCCCCTATGCCAGCGTGGCTGGGTTTATTAGACAAAAAGCCACCACTCTCTACTGCTCAAGCTTCCTCAAGRAAGTTTTCTGTGGGCCTGGCACCGAGGGGTCAGCAGCAGCATCCATCCTGGGGAGTTCTGCACACCTGACCCTGTGCTGAGGGGCAGACCCTACTCACCACAACCACAGCTGACAACAACCACCTGCAATTAGCARAATCCATGCAAATGGAACCCAAAGATCGAAGAGAATGCTCTCCTAAGCCTGACTCACCTGTGGTGACTCAACAGATGCACAGCCAGGAACCTGCTGAGGCCACTCCTTCCCCTCTCTCACCAGAGCACATCACTAGCTTTGCCTCTTGCCAGGGGAGAATGCGTGACAACTTCAAATAAAATATCTATGCAAACAGGAGCTGCCCCAGTGCCACTGTTCCTGTTGGAAAGTCTCTGGACTGAGCTTATTTTTTATTTTCTGGGGTGAGGCAAACAGCCTCAAAAAGTGCATCTGAAATACTGTTATCAAAGTTCCACAGTTGGGAAGAGGTGACTCACCAACACCCTCCTGGGCTCTGGAGGGGGATGAGGAAAGGCTGCCACCCTAACAGAGACCCCAGTGACCAACAGTGGCTGGAGCAGCCAAAACTTACGGGAGCTCTGTCGCTCAGACTTGGCCAGGAGAAGAGCACAGGCAGCAGCACCAGCAGCAGGTGGAATTTGGCAGCGGTGCAGAGGAGACTGGCCCAGCGAGACATTGCCACCAGCCTGAAATGCAAAGCAAAACAAACCCAACAGTGKTTTTTTTCATTTTCACAGGTTTCAGGACTCTTTACACAACACTTTGCGACACAGCATGGGATCAGGGGTGTGACACCACAGGAAGCACAACACCTCGAGGTGTGAGCACACTGGGATCATGGGAGCAGCCGGCCTCACTGCTAATGGGGTTTGTGACAGGTAATGCCAAGTACCTTATATTGACCCTGCAGGGGATAATCTCTCTCCTGGAAAATATGAGAAGACCTGCAAGACTTATTTAAAATCACTCTGTTAGTGCTATGTATGACAACCACAGGGAAAAATAAAAAGCAGTGCAATCCTGCGAAGGCTTTTTATGCCTGTGCCTCATTTTAWACACAGAAGTAGCTGCGTTAATTCAAATTAAACAAAACGACCAGCTGTCCAAGGATCAGGGGTTTAGCTAATCCATATGTAGGTTTTTCTTGAGGAAAACAACATTTTGCAGAGGTCAACAAGGTTTACTTAGTGWTTCCTACAGTGCAAGGCTTTCTCAGCTGCTCAGAGCACCGGCTCCCCCGAGCTGTGGGCCCAGGAGCTGGCTCTGGCCATGCTCACAGGAGCCCAGGGAGCAGTGCCATGGCACAGAGCCACCTTGATGGACCACAGAGCTCCTGCTGAACAGAGAGGGGGGAAAAAACTGCAGGGTTCTGTTGCTGTGGGTGCCAGTGCCCAGGAATGGAGCTCGTGTGCCCACCCTACATGTGTAACCACGCACACGTGTGCCCCCACTGCCTCRCCACATGAGGCTCTGGATCCACCTACAGCCTTCAGCTCGCTGCTGGGGTAGGGAATGGAGCAGCCTGCCAGCACACAGGCTGCACAAGTGTTTCCTTTGATTGGCTCTAAATTTACACGCTGCTAAATTAAACTAAATGAGGTCTTTTGAAAGAAGATGGGACTGATTAGTTCCGTTCAAACACTCCTTCATTACTCATCCCTCCATCAAGTCTGCTCCTACTCCAGGTTTTAAAGAAGTTCCTCCCATACATGCAGTCCAAAATATCTCGCTTTCTCTCTGCTGTCCATCAGGATGGCACATCACACCACAGTCTTCCCTCCTTGGAGCAACCCCTTTCTGTCCCCAACACCAGCTCCTGCCACCAAAGAGCCACTGCCCCCAGAAGCTTTCAAGGACATGGAGGGAAGGCTCCTCTCCTTCCATCCTTCACTGGTACCTTGTCTCTCCACTCCACTATGTTACTTCTTCCTCCTCCTGCTTGGCTTTGCTAGACAAAGAAAAGGCAACCCACAACATGACACTGCTCAGTGGTGGACAGTAGAGGGACAGTGGGGAGCAGAGATAACAATACATCTGATGCACTTCTGCATCTTCCAAAAACTCCTGAGCCAGGCTCTTCCTGAACAGCAGCCTCTACCTCCAAGCCGCCTCTACCACATCAACTGGATTTTTCCCATGAATTGGTTTTGGAGCAGATCTGGATTTCTGACACCCACAGCACCCCCGAGCAATGAGCTCCCCTGCTTAACTCACACACTGCAGCAAAGCTTCACCTCCCATTTCTTCCTTCAGTGTCTTCTCTTTTCGAAAGAGTCAAAGAACCACCTCAAGAACCCACAAGCCCACAGTAAACTACAGCCAGAGTAGAAGAAAAGCTCYCTATTTTCATAAGACCATGTTGTGGGTTAAGGTTTCTCCTTTTGTTTCCTTTCTTGTCGTATCTTTCTTTCCCATTTTGTTGCTGGGACATAGTGATTGCCAGGTCATCCTTTTGATGGCAGGGCRATTGGTGAAAACAAAAGAACCTAGTCCCACCCAAAGAGTTTCCTTGGGCACTTCTCCTGCCTGGCAGTTTGGTTTTTTTTTTTAAATTTCCTCTCTTTAGAGAGAGAGAAGTTCTTGCGAGAGTTTTGGGCTCGGAGAGGGCGTGTGTGTATGTGTGTGTGTGTGTGTGTGTGTGTGTGGGGCGGGGGGGTAGCTTCATAGCTTCACTTCCTGCCCTGCTTGGCTCAGGGGAGGACAGTGGACCTGCTGCCTGCAGGAGAGACCTTGCCTGCTGCCGCTTCAGAGCCCAGCATCTCCAGTCGTTGGTTCCTGTTTGTTGCACTGTGATCTTCTGCCCCTGCGCCTTGCTGGGACCCCTGAGATTCGTGCTGCAGTGGTCAAGGTCTGCTGCATCCCATCTGCAGCCGCAGGATTCTGCTCCTCTCTTTGTTCATCCGGCCGTTCTGGGGTTTCTTGCTGTCCAGAGGAGCACCGAGATCAGCATTTCTGCTGTGAGTTTGCAGAGGAACTTTTTCTCCATCCATCCCTGCTGTTCTGTGTCCACCATTGGCCACGCGGGAGATCTGAACCAGCCGGGACCCGCGGCACAGCGCCCCCTGCAGCCTCCGGGGAATCATTGCACCCACCCTGCCCAGCAGAGAGCAAACAGCGCCCCTGCTGACTGGGACTGTAACTGCACCAAAGGGGAGGGTGTGTCTCTGTGTGAAGCTGTCATTGGGTTTGTGGCTGGGTTGGTTGTTGCTATCATTGTTACTTGTTTTATCTTGTTATACATATTAGTAAAAAACTGTTATTCCCTTTWACYCATATTCTTGCCTGAAASCCTGTGATTTTGAAAGCTGTAATAATTCGGAGGGAAAGSGGGGGTCATATCCACCACTCCAAGGGGGGTCCCTGCCTTCATTGGCAAGCACCTGTCTTTTAAACCAARAYAGACAGGCAGAGACAACCTGTAGCCASAATCTCCATCTCTCTCCTGAGACATGGCCAAGTGAAACCAGGCCACAGCCAACACCCAGRCTCCTGAGCTAGAACACCCAGAGCAGAATGAACAGGCTCCAACTCCATCTGCTCCCTCAAGAGCTCCATCTCTGTGCCCTTMTGGACAGTGCCACAGCCTCAGGGTGACCATAACACTCAGTTMCCCCTCAACTCATCTCAGAACAAACTGCTACTTTTCATACAGGAAACAGGTTTTTGGGTTTGGTTGGTTTTTGGTTTTTTTAGTTATAAAACAAGCAGCAAAACTGGAATAATGAGTATYYCTCAAACTTTATCTGCAAGCMTGGAAATAAAAAGAAAAAAAAAARAAARAAAAAGAAATTCAACAAAGCAGTGGCTGAAAGCAAACGCACACTCCCAATAAAAATAGAGCTCACGTGTACCGAGGAGGCTGGTAGCAAATGACAGCACAGCCTCTTTCAAGCCTCCAGCCTCCTGCCTGCCTGGCAGATGACATCTGCACAACAATTAGCAGTTTGCTTCAGTCCCAGGTAGGCAGGAGGAGCCAACATGTGCAACAATGGGGCTCTGAAGCTCCTGGAGAGAAGCCTGCACAGGCTGACATCTCATTACAGGCACACACACACGCAGAGGGCATGAGAGGATTTCCACACGCAATGTTCTGTGAAACAGCACATTTTTAGAAATAACCCTTGCAGCCTGGAAAGTAGAAAATGTGGGCATGGTGACCCCACCTGCACAAGGGAATGTTTGCTTGGATTTGAGTGCACCATTTAGGGATCCAGCAGCATCTGGATAGTACCAAAACCGCATCAGGAAGGTCAAAAATTTCCCTTGTGCAGAGGGGGATGGGCTGGTATTTTTCCTAATAATCCTCTTCATCAAAGAAAATCAGGTACTAGGGAAAGAGCAAGGGGTCAGACTCAGAGAAATGTYCAGTGCTGGCAGTAATCCTCCTGTCAGAGGAGGAGATGTTGCTGGCAAGGAGGTCGTGCTCCACAGTTCCAGAAAAGCCCATCTGCAGTGGCAGCAGCACCAGCCCAGAGCTGTGCTCACCATTAGCAGGGACATTGCCAKTGATGGCACGAGCTGTGCACCAGGGAGCTCAACACAGCTCCCACACTCACAGGTGACAGAGGAAGCAGCGACAGGAGCACATTTCATTAATGCCTCCTGCTGCTGGCAGCGCCCCGTGCTTTCATGTCCCGGCACAGAGCCCACGCTGCCTGTCCTGTGCCACTGCAACAAACCCACCTAAAGCCTCATCTGAATTCTGATCTGCTGCTCCAGGAGARCACAGACACCCTGGAGCTCCTCCACCCCATCACCAGGCTCCGGCTTTCCAGAAAACTGGAAGCATTACGACTGAATCATTTACATTGGAATAGACTTTGAGGACCGTCAAGTTCAAGCTGTGCCTGATGCCCACCATATCCCCAGCCCAGAGCACTCAGTGCCACCTCCAGCCCTTCCCTGGACACCTCCAGGGATGGGCACTCCAAACCTCCCTGGGCAGCCCCTGCCAAGGCCTGACCACCMTTTYCATGGGGAAATTCCTGCTGATGTCCACCCTGCCCCTCCTCTGGCACACTCAAGGCCTTTCCCTCTTATGTTATCCCTTGTCCCTTGGGAGCAGAGCGCCACTCCAATCTGGCTCCCTGCTCCTGAGAAAGTCCCCCAGAGCCTCCTTTTCCCCAGGCTGAGCTCCCTCAGCTGCTCCTCACAGCAGTGACTATCCAGCCCCTTCCCCTTCCCTGGACCCACTCCAGCCCCTTGCTGCTTTTCCTGCGATGAGGGCTCAGAACTGGACATAAGATTGGAAGTGCCCCAGCAGTGCCAGCACAGGGGACAAGCACTGCCCTGGTCCTGCTGCCACACCAGTTCTGACACAAAATAAAAATTATCTCTGAGAATATGCAATAACAATAAGCCAATCCTTGTTCTCAGCTAGAGATCAGCTGAGGGAGCAGGATGGGTATGACAGCCTTGCCAAACTGCCTGCAGATGAAGCAGCTCAGGCCAGGGTTCCATGCAGCCACCCCTCGCTGATGGCTGGAGCTAACGGCAGCACCACCGGCACATTGCACATCTGCCAGCACAAATCATGGGCAGAGCYCCCTGGCTAAGTGCAGGACAGCCCTGGAGAGCCATCCAAGGATGGAAACCCTCAAGGAACACAGCCCAAGCACCCTCCAGGTGAGCCATGGCACAAAGACCTCCTGGCCCTCACAGCCTCTGTGGCTGAAGGTGAAGTTTCCAGGGCAACAGAAGCTCAAGGAATGYTCTGCAGCCAACCATGCACACTGTGGAGTTGGAGAAGGGCTCTCAGGACACAGAGCACAGATACCCTTCACACACAATGTCCTGTTAATGGGGGCATCCACGGCCAAGCCCAGCGTGACAGGCCAAGTGATGTGCAGTGCCACGGAGAAAGAGAAGGAAATTCAGCTGGCCTGACCTGAAAGTTTCTTCCTCTGAGCAGGAGGGTCCCCAGGTCTGTGGGGAGCACTTGTTTTTGCTGACGTGCTGCAGACACCCTGGGAGCACCCTGTGGCCAGCTGTCCCACCTGYTCCATGGTCAGCTACACAGACAGGAGAAAGAGGAGGTTTGGAGCTGAAATTCAGCCCAGGAGAAGAAACAGCCAAAGGGCAGAGAGGATTACTGGGAGGCCACACATTAATGCCCTTCCTCGGTTATTAGTTGGGTCTGCACAGCACTGTGTTTTCAAGCAGGACCAGCCTACACACACCACATCCTCTCCTCACCAGGGGCACAGGCACAAAGGCTCCCAGTACACACAACCCAAGCTGTGAGCAACCACACTGGAAACACTCATGGATTGGGAACACAGGCCCAGATACCCACGTGCCTGCTCAGCAGCTCTCACTGCTGAAGACCTATCTCAGTCCTTCCTGTAGCTGGGCACTGCACTGTAAGACACAGCATTTCTTGGATTTCCTTTGGAAACTGGGGCCATGAAAAAGCAGCTTGCCCATATTAAAACCCCAACAGATCTCTTATGCAAACATGTTGCTCCTAACACATTTACCTGGAGATGGTCACCTGTAGCACATTTTAACAGGGAGGGTGCAGCAGGAAGATCCAAAACAATGTGCAAGATGCTGCAAGAACCACGACGAGCTASCAAACCTTGCACAACAGGAGCATCTGCCTTCACTAAGTATAGGACTTCTGAGGACCTGATAGTTTCTCTCCTCTTAAAACCCATCTTCATCTTTATTTCATGCTTTTTCTTCCCTAAGATGAGGAATGGTCACCACCTGCGCCTGCCCCGGGTACACAGTACCCAGGTTTGGTATGGCTGAGGGACAGGCACTGTGGGGCTCCAGGGACCCCCTACTCCATGCATCTGTCTGAGCTCCCTCCTGCCACTGATAGGTCCTGGTCAGCAACATCTCCAAAGCAGGCAGGAGGGAATTTTCTCCTTCATTAAAGCCAGTATTAAAACTACAAAGATCCTGGAAGAGACCTGAATACACCTGACTGATCAAAGAACAGGATCTGAATAAAAATTGATAATAAAAACAGAGTAAAATAATAAYAATGAACCCATCACATTATGCCAAGTCAGAGAAGAGCACTGAATGGCAAAGCTAAACTGAAGCTTCCTTCAGGGACCCAATTAGTTTGTTCTGTGTYTTCCCAGAACAAACCAGGCAGGAATAGAGCCCTTCCCCTCTATTCTTGTCCCCTCCACTCTGGTGAGACCCCACCTGCAGCTCTGGGGACCCCAACATCAGAAAGATGTGGAGTTGTTGGAGAGAATCCAGAGGTCATGGAGAAGCTCCCAGGGCTGGAGCCCCTCTGCTCTGGAGCCAGGCAGGGAGAGCTGGGGTGCTCACCTGGAGAGGAGAGGCACTAGGGAGAGCTCAGAGCGCCTTCCAGGGCCTGAAGGGGCTCCAGGAGAGCTGGAGAGGGACTGGGAACAAGGGATGGAGGGCCAGGAAACAGGGAATGGCTTCCCAGTGCCAGAGGGCAGGGATGGATGGGATATTGGGAAGGGATTGTTCCCTGGGAGGGTGGGCAGGCCCTGGCACAGGGTGCCCAGAGAAGCTGTGGCTGCCCCTGGATCCCTGGCAGTGTCCAAGGCCAGGCTGGACATTGGGGCTTGGAGCAGCCTGGGATGGTGGGAGGTGTCCCTGGTRAGAGGTGGAACAAGATGAGCTTTAAGTTCCCTTCTAACCCAGCCCATTCTGGGATTCTGGRATTCTCGGGGTACAGCCCCTCTGCTCTGGGTTGGCACAGGCTTCACACAGCTCCACCTGAGGTCAGTGCCTGGGATGATCTCAGCAGCTCTGCTCCTCCAGGAACCCTCAGGAAAGCACCCCCGTGCCCCCAGTGAGTGTCTCCAGCCCCACACAGCAGCCCACTCAGTGAGA
Organism: Malurus melanocephalus; assembly: GCF_030028575.1. NCBI lineage: Eukaryota > Metazoa > Chordata > Aves > Passeriformes > Maluridae > Malurus > Malurus melanocephalus. The sequence goes on from NW_026623603.1 coordinate 379,230, forward strand.
GCCTCCAGGCCCTGCCAGATGTCCCACCTGGGCACAAAGCCCCAGACAGATGAAAACCAGCCCAGGGAGCAGCACTGATTTGCAGGCACCCTCCCACCTCCAGGATGTCAGTGGAGATGGTGTAGGTGCCATACAGACCATTCCATTCATGTAGCTTATGAAATTGTTTAAAAAAAACTTTATTCTTCCTGCTTGCTCCTCATCATTTACTCCTACTAGGACTCTGCTCTGGCGTGTTAAAAACACTCCTACACAAGTGAAAAGTTGTGGGAACAGCTTCTTGCTGCCTACAGAGAACCTACACAGCAAGGAGGTCACRCTTTGAGTTTTACAGGAATAAATTGTGGCTCGAGCTGTGCTGGCTGAGCACAGGCAGCAGGTCATGCTCCCACCTGCAGCAAAGCCCCACTCCAAACTGGGACCAGCATACAGGAGGGAATTGGGACATGAGAAGAACAGGATAACCATGGCACAAACCCATGTTTACAGAGCGTGGCATCCACTGAGCAACCATGCAACCTTTGTAACTGCTGCTAACAAATAATAACAATAAATATTAATAACCCCTGCAGGCTACCTGTGCAGCCATCAGCTCACATCAGCCCCTCGAGCAGGAGCTTGGCCGTGACACCACCAACCCAGTTCCCACAGCACTGCCAGAGGCTGGCACCAGTGGAGCAGGACAGGGATGGATCCAGCAGCAGGGACAGCCCAGAAGGGCCCAGGCACGGCGGGGGCAGCTCTTGGCACCGGCAGCTTCACCAGCATTGCCACAGCTCCCCCTGTGTTGTCCATCACTTGGATAAAGCTGGAAAGGACCCCTCCACCCGGCCACAGCAACCCTGCCCTTGCTGTTTACACAGCAGGCACAGTTTCACACTCAGCATCGTTTAGTTTGTCATTTCAATTGACTCAATTAATTCATTCAGCAAGCAGCATTCCCACAAAATGCTGCTCTCCAGAGGGCAGGAGCACAGCTTTGGACTCCGTTTGAGTTTGAGACTTGGTCTGAGGCTGAGCAAGGCTGCCCTTGCTCTCCCCACCTAAAAGTCGCTCTCTTTTTAGCGACTGTGGCAGAAGGGGCCACGCTCATTAGCGTTGGTGACAGAAGGGGCCACACTCCACTGTGCCTCAGCATGACCCCAGCTCCAGGAACTGCACCCCAGCACCCCTCAGATCCTCCATGCCAGAGAGAGACTGCTGAGTCCAGGGTGGGGGATCTTCCCTGCCTGGATGGAGTGTACAGGAGCAGAGTGTGCCTTGGAGATCAGAAGACTGAATTTATCATTTATTATTTAYAAGCAGTGCATCCATCTGAATTTCTGGCAGCTGCTCTCACAGGGCTCTGCGACTGCCTGCACACCACATGACACTCGCTCCACAGAGCTCTGGGGCTGGCAGGGACCTTTGAGTCCACATCAGAGTGCCTGTGCTGATTTGCACCAATTTAAGAGTTGAGGACTTTACCTGGAGATGAGAGATGCACAGGGACCTTCAAAACAAACATCTTTCTGAAAGCTGTCACACTRCCTGACCTCAACCACATGAAACAGCTTTCCCCTTCCTCCTCACCTCCCCATCACCCCAAACCCCAGCTGAAAATATATCTTCTCCTGCCCATACCGATTTCCTACTCCTGCTCCTTGTTGCAATTTCCCATGCACAGCACATACAATAAGTGACGTTTTTGCCCCCCACTCAGATCTGCCCTTTCCATCAGTTCCTATTTGMAAGGTGACACCTTGGCTCGCACTAACCCAGGAGTCTGCCAGAATTCAGAATGTTTTTACCTGCTCTGCTTTCCCAAGCTTGGAGAATCTAACAGGAAAGAAAGCACATGCTGCACTAACCACATCCCAGAGAACCATGGCAGCTGGGCCCACAAATTGCCAGAGATTTAACTGGCTTACTCCCAGCCTCTCTGGAAACAGCCTTTTGTATTTCCCAAGTTCCTACTGTTCACCTGTGGCTCTCACAGGGAATAACAACCTCCTTCCCCTGTCAGATGCCAGCTTCCCTATAAAGAGACTCAATTAAGAGGTTAAAAAACCATGCAAAATTCCTGCTCAGTGTTACAGAAATCCAATGATGATGGACCAGGTACACAACACCCACAGCAGCACCTGCACCACATGGCCTGCCCAGTACAACCATTCCTCACCCTGGCTGGAATCTCAGTCTGTCCCAGCCCAGACCCTCACTGCCAGTTCCAGCTCAGCCTGGAGGTTTCCCATTGGGATTGCCAAGCCARGGACCACCCTGCTGCCCCCTGCAGAGCACCCAGCACAGAGGTGCCTGAGAGCGGGCACCTGAAGGACTCCTCCAGCTGCCCTATCAATCAGCCACAGTGAGCTGGGAGGTTTATGAAAAATGCATTTCGTCACCTCTGCACAGAGTGCCAGGCAGTGGTGACAGCTCTGACTCCCCGTGACAACCCGGGAGACAGGGAGCAGCAGGGAGCAGGGTGGCATGCAGGCAGCAAATGTGGGGCTCACCTGCCGTGTGCACCAAATACGTGGCCAGGAATAACGTGGCCCAGCAGCCTGTGGATTAATTGCATGGGATGCCTGGTTGGATGGCCAGCCCTGGCTGGGCTCCCACACGCTTCCAGTTTCATGGCAAGCTCCCAGCTGAAAAGGCAGAGGCCACTRGGATTCACCTCGTGGGTCAAGCGCATTCAGGAGCTGCCAGACTGGCACCAAAACCTGGACTAAAGCCCCAGAAACCTCAAACCCTCCCCTGAAGGGGAATGAGGAGATCCCCAGGGATGAATGTGACCTACTGCCAAGCAGGCTCCCTCAGGAGTGCTCCTGCCTTTGTCCAAAATCCCTGAATCAACCCAGACAAGTCAATCCCCACACTGGGGCTCAGCCGCTCCATTCCCAACACGAACACCACAGTTATAACCAAGGCTCCTTCCACTGAGGTCAGCAGCAATGCACAGGACCTGTGCTTGGATGAAAGGCTTTTTCCATGCTTCCTTCTTTTTCTCCCTGCACTAGTGCTCTTACAGTGGTCTCAGAGGATGCCTTTGTTAAGCAATTAAATAAGCCCTGGGACAGGAATGAGCAGGAAGGAAGAGCTGAGACTGCCATTCCCATCATTTACAAGTGACTCTCATGGTTGCCATTTCTCTATTCAGGCATTTCCCACCAAGAYTGAAAAGCAAGTTTTGCTTCCCAACCATCCAAGCTTCCCCAGGCCAAAGCCAAAGTAGAACAGTCAACCACAGCAGGCAGCATTCATTCAGCAGGGTTTTTCCTAAGGAAATTTAAAATAAAAAGAGCCCCTAGGACTGCAAACGCAGAAGCAAATGCACAGATGCAGAAAGCTGAAAGAGAACATAATTCCTTCTCTCTCCTGTTCTTCATCTGCCATCCCTACTTTGGGGAATGCTTTATTTCCTTTTAGAGAGATTTTAGATGTTACCTGCAGCAATGTATGGAAAAAACAGTTGAAATGTGATGGTGCAGCATTCTTTTTAATTAAACARTCCCTCAGGCACAACAGAATGGCCCCAGTCAAGCCCAGACCACTGCATGTCTGCCTCTTCGGGGGCAGGTGCTGRCCCCACTCCTCCAGCAGAGGAGAAGGTCTCACAGGCCCCTCTGGAGGTCTGTTATCAGATGGCCCAGATCTTCTGCAGGGTTTGTGTCCTTCCTGCTGCCACCCTGCTTTTTGCCTCATCAGCCTCCACTAAGCAGAGCTTTGGTTCCCCAAGCTGCTCATGGTTCAGGGACCTTCTTTCCYTTTGCCACCCAAACATGAAGGCCACAGAGCTGGAGCTCCTCAGCACCTCAGCTTCAGACAGGAAGGCTTTCATGTTGCACAGAGCGCCAGGCTCTGAAATTCCTCCGGTCTCTTCAAACAGCTGCAGAGCCACAGCTTGTGATCCGTGCAAAAGAGCATCTTCCTTGGGGAATGGAAGACACGCCAGCGTTCATCTCCACCTTGTCATGGCAGAACAAGCTGCATCAGTGCTTCAAAGAGCTCCTCAGCCTTAAATCCTTATAAAAYGTTGACTAAGTGGAGAACCTGCCTCTGAACATGCCACGAATCCCAGCAGAGGTTATGAAACAGCCTTGCTGTGAATGCCTGGGCCGTCAAGGGACCCGTGTGTGCCTCTGGAATGGCAGCAGGCACTGCACTGGGCTCCTCTCTGCAGGCAAGCCTCTGCTTCCCTGTGGAGATTCGAACTGACAGCTTATGCAGAGAGAACTAACAAGGTAGGGAAGCTCCCACCCCACAGGACCCTCCTGAGGGAGGCTCCATGACCATGCTCCCTGCTCCTTGGAGTCACTCAGGAGCGTCACTCAGGAGCGTCACTCAGGAGCAGTACTTCAGCTCCATCTCGTTGCCTGTCAGCCACAGCAGTTCAAAACCTGCATTATGGAAGGAGAACTGAGATGTGACCAGAACTGAGGGGGTTTCCTCCATAATTTTCTCCTCCAAGGAACAACAACTCTGTAACCTCAGTACCTTCCAGTCAGCACACTGTTTCTCATCTGGAGCTCAGACCAACAGCAGGAGATGCAGACATTCAAAAGTAACATAGGTCTATAGGCACCCTATGAAGAGTCCATTTAATGGACTGGCATATCTCAGTAGCTGAGCAGCACCCATCCACAAAGGGTCCTTCCTTTGGCAGTCCTGCCTGTCCCTGGATCTGCTGGCTCTGCACACACCCAAGCAGCAGCCAAGGCACACAGATATTTTCACTCTGCATGTCATGGTGTTTGCTGTGATTGACAAAGCCAAAAGCTCCAAACCATCACACACACCCTCAGCTCTGATCAAAGATGCACCTGCAGCACCTTCCTCTCTGCTGCGAGACCTCAGAACATCTTGAGCAGCTGCCTCCGCATCCTGGAGGTGCCACAGCAGGTGGGGACATGGCACATCCACCACAGGACTGCCAGACCATATCTGTACATGTCTGAGCTTCTCCSACGACGATCACAGACTGCAGCTGTCCTCCCCTGCGCACAGATTTTATCCCCAACGATTCCACAGAGCTCCTCCATCAGCTGCCATCCAAATGAAGCTGCTCTATGAACCCAGGCTGTTTCACTGACAGCCTCCACAGTGACTTCCAGTGACCACATACATCACATGTTAAGACAAGTTTTGGCACTGACCCCAATGAGGGAGTGAGAAATCTCCACGCACCCAGAGGCAGGCAGGGGCAGTTACTCACATGTCAAAGGGAACGGCAGTGGGAACAGGCTGCATATGTTTTCTGAGGCAAGGACCCTGTCATTTATGGAACAAATGGCACATTTATTGTGCTATTCAGGAAGAAATAATAATTACAGTGGCCTCCAGTCTCCAGTTCTTTTAAGTCTGTACTTAAAGAAAGAGCAAAAAAAGACCAAAGCAAACAACGCTTCCACAAAACCCTCTGAACCAGCTTTTAGCTGCTGGACAAAAGCGTGGCAGCAGGAACTGCTCCGCATTGTCCCGTCTCGTTCCTGTTTTGTAACAACAGCATGGCACTGCAGGCAAAGAGCGTCAGGAGCAAAGCGTGGCTTGGTAGCTGGAGTTGCCCTGACCCCCAGCCTCCTGCGCTGGCACTGTGTACCAGGTGTGCCCTGGCACTGCGCTCCAGGTGTGCCCTGACTGCCCTGGCACTGCACTCCAGGTGTGCCCTGGCTGCCCCAGCACTGTGCTCCAGGTGTGCCCCAGCACCGTGCTCCAGGTGTGCCCCAGCACCATGCTCCAGGTGTGCCCCAGCACCGTGCTCCAGGTGTGCCCCAG
>NW_026623603.1:386193-407821 GCF_030028575.1 Malurus melanocephalus
GTGCCCTGGCTGCCCCGGCACCGTGCTCCAGGTGTGCCCCAGCACTGTGCTCCAGGTGTGCCCCAGCACCATGCTCCAGGTGTGCCCCAATGCTGTGCTCCAGGTGTGCCCCAGCACCATGCTCCAGGTGTGTCCTGGCTGCCCCGGCACTGTGCTCTAGGTGTGCTCTGGCACATGCTGCCTTCCAGGCTCGTTCATCCCAGGGCAAGGAGCAGGGAGCCAGCCCGGGCACCTGGCGTGCCCAAGGGCATTGGAACGGGCGCTGGAGGAGCCAGGCCACGCCCAAGGCACCATCCACAGCTCCAGGATGATCTCCCAGGAACACATTCCCAGCTAACATAACTCTCTGTCTAATCAGGCACTCAGCCCTGTTTCAGGGGAGATTTACGGAGAGGCGTTTTTTCTCTTGGAAGCAATAATAGATGGACAGCAGGAAAGGGAAGAAATTAATGAACAAGTAATCATTCCCAAAGTTGCAAATAGGAGCAATTCCTCACTCTGAGACAACTCTGGAAAACAAGATTAAAATGCTTAGGGGACATATTCTCAAAACTGCAGGTAATAGAATAGATAAAATGTATTTACACCATTTCACAGGGGACATGTACTCTTTATCCTGCTGAGGAATGTAATATTCTGCTCCTCATTGCAGAGCTAAAAGGGTGTCCTAAAAAAAGCAACCTAACAAAGCATTTTTAATGGCAACTGGGTCTGGTTCCAGAACACAGGCTCTTCTCTGCCCTGCCGCCAACACACCACGGGAACCACAACCGGCACCTGCAGACACACCCAGCACACAAACATCATTAATAATCCATGCCCACAGCACAATTATCAGCCAGCAAAAGGGAGGCTGGGATGGCAGGTGGTTAAAGCACTGTTCCCTGAGCTGATGTTTCCTAAGAGGAGGAGGCAGGCCTGCCTTCCTCTACTTCCCAGTGCCCGCAGAGCCATGGCTGCCAGCGAACAGACTGCACCTCAAGTAGCCGCCAGCAGAAACAATTTGTCATGTGTCAGATCAAATAAACTCTTATGAGGCCAYTGTGCTCCCTGAAGCAGACGGCTGCCAAACTCCAAAGGAGGAATGAAAGAAAGCGAGCCGGCCGGAGTGAGCCCCGAGTGCTCGTGGTGCACAGCACGCTGCCCATGGTGAGACATCAGCACAGGCCCCGTGCAGCTCCCCCACACCAGCAGCACCCGTTACCAACAAGGATTTGGTTTCAATGAGCACTCCAGGTTGAGGCGCTGCATAGCCCAGAAAGTCCCATTCTTCATCCAGTGGCACAGCAGCTCCTCATCCCACAGAGGCCTGAGGAAGGTTAATATCTGTCAAGTGTCTGCAATGAGCTGCGATGGATTGTCACTTGTGTGAGCAAGCGCTCYTCCCCTCCTAGCCAGCACACGCTCTCTAGTTACAAGAATTCCCTCGAAACTGAATTACAGAATTACTCGTTTTTCTTTTTAAATAGTGCTAGAGCTGTTTTTTCACACAGAATCACACAGAATTAACCATGCTGGATGAGACCTGCAAGATCATCAAGTCCAGCCTATGACCCAACACCTTCCCATCAACTAAACCACASCACAGCATGCCACACCCAGGCTGTTTTTAAACACATCCAGGGAAGGTGACACTGCCGCCTCCCTGGGCAGACAACTCCAGTGTGAGATCACCCTTTCAGGAAAGAATTTTTTTCTCACATCTAACCTAAACTTCCCTTGGTGAAGGGAAGCTTTTYGTTAATTCCCAAGCACCACTGCAGTTTCCCATGCTCTGGGCTTGTGCCCTTCCAGACCTTTTGTGGAGGCCTCTCTCAGGTCCCATTTTCTGCACAGTCCTGCAGGAACCACTAAAGCCCAGGGCCCTGGYGTGTCCTTCTGTGATCCTGCTGGGYACAACAAACCCCTTTGACTGCTCTGGGCACATCTGYGGGAATAAATTATGCCAGCAGTACTGTGAGGATCCCAAATCACTCACCTGCTCCTGCAAAGACCAGGCTCAAGCGCTCCCTGGTCTGCAAGAGGGCACATCCCCCAGCCCAGGGCTCCAGATGTTCCAGGGCTCCAGATGTTCCAGGGCTCCAGCTGGGAGCAGCCACCTGAGCCATGCCATAGCCAGAAAAGCTTCCATAAAAGATGGATAATGGCCCTGTGAAAATGAGTCTGCAAGAGGCCTGAGGCTCCTGACTGGAAGGAGTTAGTTTAATGCAAAGCAAGAGCAGCCATAGAGAGAAACAGATGCAAAGGAAGGACAAAAGAAGCTGGAGATGTTGCTTCAAGTTGCACCAAAAAGCAACTGCCTGCCCCAAACACCARCAACAGAACCTTGACACTTCCTAGCAACAAAAAGAAGTGAGAAAAATGGGAAATCTGGCAGCCTAAAGCAAGGAACAAGAGAAGAACAAGGAATCAGGCACAGGGCATTCCCCTGGCATTAGCAGGGCCAGTACAAACTTCAGCTGTGTGGGGTTTTTCCAGTTTATTTAAAGAGCATCTGCTGCCTGATGACRAGCTATATTTAGACACCCTTTTATCCGTACCAGGACTCCTCTCCAGCCACAGGGACTGGCATGGAGCACAGGACCCCATCCTGCCAGCCTTGGCCAGGATTAGTGCTCCCAGGAGCCTCTCACCCGGCTCAGAACACAGCACTCAGCCAGCCCAGGCACCGGGAGAGCTGTAAAGGACTCACGGCRCTGCTTCCAGCAAGGAGCAAAACACCGGCTGTTCCTGGAACGCGGCAAGTGTTACACCGAGATCCCGGCGAGGAGGAGGGGGTTACAGACACAAGTCTGTCATTTACAGTGATGCTTCTCAGGCACTTACAGCTGCACTGACATCAGGAGTCAGGTTCCCACAGATTCCTAGGCTTCACATACTCCAATTACCAGCCAACAGCTCTCTGGACTGTGACCCAGCCAGGCTCAGCAGCAGAGAGCAGTGCCAGCTCCAGGCACAGCCCCTGCTCCCAGCCTTTGAAGGCAGGTTAARCCTGCAAAGCTTTAGGCATCAACCCAGAACATGGCTTGAACTCACATCTCAGAATGGAGACTCTTCCTCTGAAAAATTCATGCTTTTTTCAKCTCTCTGGCTTTGAGAGATTCCAGAGAGAATCAAAGGGCTGGACTGCTGTGTGAACCACTCCAAGTTCCTCAGCAAATTCTAGTTCTGTTCCTAAAAAACAGCAAATTCTCCAGACTTYGGAGAGAACCAAATCCACCTCAGCCATCCCATCTCACTCTGCTCCTCAAATCTGAACAAAAGAGCCCATTTACAGCATCCCTGATGAATTTCTTTATCCCAAGAACACGTGTCCAAGTGCCATGCTGTGAGTGTTGGGATGATTCCCAGAAGGCTMCTGCTGACGTGGAACACACTCCCCAAGTTTCTCCACATACACCGTGTACTTGATCACCCCACACTCACTGGAGAAAAGGAACAAAATGCACTCCAGGGCCACTTGCTGATTCCTGAGTACAACAATGCTGCGTGCAGCAGCACCRTTTTTCCCTCCCTTTCCAAGGCTGGCACATGCCATGTCCAGTTCCCACACACAGGAACCTCACACCCAGCCCTTCGGTTCTGTCACCCTGAGGAGGACCCATCTGGAGGAGCCATCACATACTAGATAACAACACAGTATTCCAAACTAAGTTCAGAACTTGCAGAAGCACTTAGATCATCCACAGCTCCTTCTGGAAATTTTCCACAGTGTAACAGTTTATTTTGTGGGCAGGAAGAGAGCAAGACAATTAATTAAAGCCAAGTAAGAAGAAAAAACTCCTCCTAAAGTGAGTTAACTACACTAAAGCAGCAGTTGTGAGCAGGCCAAGTCCATTTTAAGGGCTATACATTCTCACTTCCCCAATCTTGAAAAGGAAAATGCAGAGACTTTGTTCTGTATGCATATTGTCCACCATTTATTGTTGTCTGTCTATTGATGCTTACTTGAAAAACAAAATTTAATTAAACCCCACATCACCTGCCACATACTGCATCGCCTGCCTTTGAAATATGCCTGCATTAGTGGATCATTACAGTAAATGAAATACAGCTTCATATAGGATTTTTCAAATAATGTCCTAAAACTGTTACAAATTAAATAATACTCTTGCAGAGAGAAATTAAGAGACACAATGTTTTTAGCAAGGACAAAGAGATGTTTACAGATGAAGTCTGGAATGAGACGTGAAGGCAGTGAGGCACCACAGAGCTCTCTTCCAGACCTTGTTGGGAGGGTCTTCTGTRTACCAGAAACTAGGCAAGAAAAGAGTGTGCCAGGGCCAGGCACGTGGAAAGGGCATTGTCTCCAGCCCTCCAAGGATGCCAGCAAGAGCAGACAGGGTTTTGGGGTGTGCTAGCACACATAAACAAAGTTGTTTCTCCACAGACAAGAGCTCAGTGCAGCCACAACGCTCCACATCCTTTGGAAACCCAGCCAGAGCAGCACCAGTCATGGGAAGYGAAGCCTTGTAACCACTCAAAACAGTGAAAGCCTGGACACTCAGTGGCCAAGGAAAGGGATGCAGGAAGGTGCTGTTGCAGCAAGATGAGAAACATATACCCAGGGAGGAGAAAAGCAACGGGAGCTTTGTTATCTCAGGGTAAGTAAAAGCACAAGTGGGTCAGTGAGTCAGTGTTGGGTACAGTGGCACTGCCTGGTGTGGAACACAGCAAAGCAGCGAGTTCAAAGCAAGTGAATATTGCATGAGCCTCACAGCTCTGACTTCAAGAGATCTTTTCCTTAATAGCACCTGGGGTGATGCCAAGTGTTCTTTGACGATTTATTTACTCCAAGAAATCATTTTCCCTAAATATGYGGAGCCCATTACCGCATCCTTCTTCACATGAGCCTGGAAAAGGCTGTGCCCTGCAGCTCCTGTGGCCTCCTCTCTATGGTGATGCACCAACACACACACACTGACTCCAGAAAGAAGGCAAACCTCCCCAGAGGAAAGGCTGAACCTTCCCAAGGGAAAGGCTGTGAACCTCCCCAGAGGAAAGGCTGAACCTGCCCAGAGGAAAGGCTGAATCTGCCCAGAGGAAAGGCTGAACCTGCCCAGAGGAAAGGCTGAATCTGCCCAGAGGAAAGGCTGAACCTCCCCCAGAGGCAAGGCTGAAGGTGGCAGAGCCCTCCTCAGCACAAGCCCTGGGACAAAGTGTGCTGCAGGTGTTGGCAGGCAGGGCTTTCCAGAGAAGCAGAACATGTCAGCCTACAGGCAGGCTGAAAATGAAGAAAACCTTGCAATGGCACCTCTGAATCAATTTYAGAAGAAAGCAATAGAAGATTCCCAGCTGCTGCCCTTGCCAGGGACCAGCAACTGAGAGACAAGTTCCTGCAGTTCTCATCAGCCTGTGAATGTATTATTTAGAGGAAAAAGGTTCAGCATAGAATCATCGAAAGCTGTCAACYTGCAGCCTACACTGAGCTTCCTCTGTGGAAAGGCTCCTGCTCTGTGAATCAGGGAGTCCTCACCAGTGCACGGTCACAGGACTAAAATGAGCAGCTGTGGCAAGAGGGGATCCATTACACTTTGCCTTATCAGTCTTACAGCAACAATGAGCACTGGTACCCCAAGGCACTAAAAGCACACAACAACAGGCAAAAACCACAGGAATAAAAAAATGCAGCCCAGGATCCTTCCTAAAGAGAAAATATGGTGGTAAAGGGGCATTGGGAGTGATATAACATAGCTGGCACATGGAGCAGCTGGGGAAGGAGACTCACAAGGCTCTGTGGGGCCAGACTGCCGAGGGCAATGCAAGCACAGCACTCATGCACCAGCCCAGTGCTCACCTCACCCCCACATCAAATACTCCATCAGGATCAAGGACTCCGACTCACAGCCACTCACCTGCACACCCCCAAACGCTCTCCCATCAGGACATTATGCCTTTGTGCTTCCCAGGCTCTGGCAAAGCCTACCCTGATACTTAWGAGCAGCACCACCAACTTGCATAAAGGATGGGCATCGCTGGGGCTCCTTCCCGAGGTGGGAGCAATCCATGAGTGCCACAATCCTCAGGCAGTGGGAGCGTGCCAAAGCYAGGGCACAAAGGGGTTAAAAATGAGCAGGCTTCACACTCCCAGGTATTCCAGGAAACATGCTCATCCTCAGCTCCCAGCACTCCTCTCCTCTTCCAAACACAGCAARAATGAGGTCTGAACATTTAAACCAGACCAGGCTGCTGCTTCCAGCTTACTGGAGTAAACAAAGGGAGTGGGGTGTCCCACAGGGAGGAGTGGGGTGCAGCACAGACACCTTTGGAAGTGCCCTGCGCTGCAGCTCAAGGTTAAACACCTCCTTTTGCACTCATTTCTGAATCTGCCTCTCTCTAAAGCTGCACCAGGTAATTAGAATCATTATAACTATTATTAGACCATAATATTATTATAGCATTTTTGCTACACTTGACATCTGTTGGCTGATAGATTTAACTGGTACATAAGAAATAACTGTGCAGAGATTTCTTGCAAATGAGTACCAACACAGAAGACRTTAAAGCATTCTGCATTAAAGAAGTTGATTTTATGGAAGTATGCTTGAAATAAAAATTCTAAAATTAAGTTAAACCTTTAAAATCTCTCGTTAAAGGAATTACTTGGGTTTAAAGTAGGCATCCATTAAAAAAATCCTGACTTTTATTTAGATGTTTAAAGGCATATACGTAGCTTGGTATCTCCTTCAGATCAACATATGAATCTTCTTCCCATCTACTCCAGAGATTTCTAAATCATCCTTCCATCTTTCTTTCCCTCTCTGCAGCAGGCACTTGAATTATTTGGGSAGAGTCTGACTGCACAGGGAACCAGTATAATCAGGGCTCTTACAACCTGCTGTCTGCAAATCCTATAGAATTATCTGCAAACACACATCTAGAATAAAATACAGCTTCTTGCAGGCAATGAAGCCCAAAGGGCTTTGCAAACTAGACTYGGGATGCAATTTATCCACCACTGAGATTCGGCTGTAATCCAGRGTGGAACACAACTTTTCTATCCATATTTAACTACAGCACACAGTTCCCTGGAGAAAAGTAAGGAAGAATCCACAGAAGCCACAGGAATGTGTTAGGGAGACTGAATTTTCCCCCTGGAACTGAAATTTGGTCAGGGCACCCACYGAGTTGGACTAAGTGATGCCTGTAGGTGCCTTCCAGCTCAGAATATKCCCAGATTTTACKACTCTACCATCAGCCATGGACCAATACAGGAGAACAAAGAGAGCACGGTGCCTCCATCCTGTTGATGGTGTCCCTGAAGCACAACTGGAGTGAACAGCTGGGTACCTCAAGTTACTRCCCTGGAGAGAAAGAAGAGATGAACACCACAGAGGAATCCTGTGTTGTTCTTAAATTTATGGGGCCCAAATTTCACCCCACAGTTACAGCAATGYGCAAAGAAAGATGGAACAGCAGCTGGAAGAGCACTTCAGAAAAGGACGGTGTTGAGTTTGCTTGGCCTGATTTTTGGTAGCAGGGGCCACAGACGTGGCTTCTGTGAGAAGCTGCCAGAAGCTTCCACCATGTCCAGCAGAGTCAATCTCTGATGGCTCTGAAGATGGACATGTTACTGGCCAGGGTTGGGCCAATTAAAGATGTTGGTTACGACTCTGTGAAAACATATTCAAGAAGAAAACCAAAACAAAGGAGACACCATTTTTTCTAGCCAGAGATGGGGAAGAGGTGAGAACATGAGAGGGAAACAAYATGGAAACACCAAGGGCAGTGGAGAAGGAGGGGCAGATGTGCTCCAGGCACTGGAGCTGAGATTTCTCTGCAGCCTCTAGTGATGACCATGGCGAGGCAGCTGTGCCCCTGCCTCGGGGGCAGGGGGGGTGGTTCACGAGGGATAAAGAGATCCACCTGTAACCCATGGGGGAGGTGCCCACGCTGAAGGAGGTGGATGTCTGGAGGAGGCTGTGATGCTGTGGGAGTCCCAGTGGAGAGAGGGGGCTCTGCTCCCAGACTGGAGCAGCCTGTCCTTTAAGGACTGACCCTATGGACGAGGGATCCCACAGTGCACCAGTTTGGGGAGGACTGCTGACCATGAGATGGATCCACGCCAGAGAGGTTCACAGAGAGCTSTCTCCCATGGGAGGGACCTCATGGTGCAGCAGGGGAAGGACTCCTCTCCCAGAGCAGTGGAAGAAGATCTTGGTGACAAACTGACCAAAAACCCCATGCCCTGCTCCCTGCGCTGTCAGTGGGAAGGAGGGGTTGGGGGTAAAGAAGTTGTCTTTAAGGACTTATTTTACTTCTCATTATCCTCCTCTGACTTTGTTGGTAATAAATTCACTTTCTGTTCCTAAGCTGAGCCTGTTTTGCCCTTGGATGTTTTCTCCCAATCCTTATCTACACTCATAACCCTTTTGTTACTTTTTATTTTCCTCCTCTGCCCAGCAATGCCAGGAGAGAGCGAGTGAGCGGCTGCTGTTGGTGTCTGGCGTTTGGCCAGYGTCAAACCACGACAAGGACCAGTTCTTAAAATTGGTACAGCTGAACCCAGCATGAAGTACTCACAGAACTCAGGGTGGTAGAGCTGGTCCTATTTAGGCACTTGATGTTTGCTCCAGTGAAATCTGTTTCAGCTCAAGYAACTCCTCTTCCTGAAATGATGTTGGCACTGAGGTGATGACAGAGCCCTGGTGCAATGAGGTATCCTGCAACCACTCCCACGGTGACACACTATTTAGGGATAAAAATGAGTGTCATTAATTTCTCCAGAGCTAGTAATTTTATTTTTTCCAGAGAAAAGCAACCACAAAAGGAACTTGGAATTGCTCAAGTAGAAAAATGTATTTTTGCTACCTCAGTCACATACAAACAAGCCCAACTCTCACTGGGGAGAGACCAATGGAGACACAAAGGGGAGCAGGACATGCTGGATACARCTTCCCCCATGCACACCCCACTGAGGCTTAGGGAGCTCAGAGTGGAAAGCAAGGGCTGAGGCTTGCCTCAGAGCCATGCCAGTCCCAGCAAGTGCTGCCAAGARGCCCCAGGTAAATGAAGTTCATGAAAGCTCTTAAAAATCACCTAAGCCTTCAGAAAGAGAACACAAATCCCCCACTACAGAGCCTGGCCCATCACACCTCTGACCAGCACAAAACAGGCTTTTCACTCTATCCATCTGATGCTTTCAAAAGCCACAGGAGCTGGGGCTGGGCGAGCTCACCTTAATGAGGCCCAGTGCTCATTACTAATGAAGAAAAAAAAGACCAACTAAAGCAACTCAACCCCACATACTTGAGGAGTAGCTATCAGCAATTCCCTGTCACCACAGGAGCAATCCTTGTGTATGGGCCCTGGGAGCTCAGCCCAGGTCTGCTTCTGTTCATCCTTTCCATTAATGGCCTGAACAACGAAAGAGAAAAGCACTTTTGTAAAACCTGAAAGGATGCCCAGGAGTTAAGAGCTGGAAGCACTCTGGAGGTCATGATCGGAATTGATAAACTGAAGAAAAGTTCCCAAAACACCCACAAATCAATAGAAAGAAAAGCAATGAGAACAATGCAAAGAACCACACTTGGAAACAGCACAGAGATCAAGCGCACAAACAGAGTCCAGGGGAAAGCTCTCCAGACAGAGGAAACACTGAGGAAAACCGRGGGCCAGACAAAAATGCCAGTGCTGTGACACCACTGCTTCAGAGAGCTAAACATCACTCTGTGATCTAGGAACATAAAATACCCAATTCTGGGCTCTGTGCTGAGTATCACCTCTGAGTCACACACAAACCAGAGGGTCTGGGCAACCAGCAGAGCAGTCAGCAGAGTTGAACATGCTGCCCCATACCAGYTGTGGAGGGGTTTCTCCAGCCCTGCTCCCTCCAGGGCTGGCACCACCTCTCAAGAGTTTAACAGGGCTTACTTAAAAGGACAGCCAACCATGGGGGTCCCMATTCTATGAAGGGAAGGGACAAACTGGCTGCTCACTCTGCTGCAAGGGTAGTTAGATGAGCTGTCARGCTCTCTGAGAGTGGGATTCCATCAAGGCCCAGTGGGAATTGGCCCCTGTCCAGATCTGCTCTACCATCCACCACTGTCCAGCCTGGTGCCAAATATCTCTCACCTGGCTCAGGACAGGGCCATGGACAAGGAGGTTGTTCCAGCCCACTATTTCATTTTCTTATCCTCCATCTGGCTACTCCTACAGCAGTGACAGAGCCAAATGAACAGCCTTCTCTTCCCCAAAATACAACAGARCTCCTCATCCTGCTGAGGGGCACCCACACACAGCGCACACCGAGCACACTGTAACCATTTCCATTCACGCCTTCCTTGTCTTTCACAAACTAAGCTCTCCAAGCTTCCTTTGCCACCTCACTGCTGCAGTGGAGAATCCAGCATGGAATGGACACTGCCTGGGGAAGGGCATGGCTTCCCAGCTTCCCTCCTCCCATCTCACCCCACACAGCCCCACYGACCTCTGGACTGCCCTCCCTACCCAATTTGAGGGGGACAGCTGTTGAAAGCTGTTGAAAGCACAAAGTGCTTCAAAGCAGGTGACAAGCAGCTGATGCCACCAGTACACAGCTGCACCAAACCCAACCAGCAGCTCCAGTGAAATCCAGCAAAGGGGCAAGAGCTACAAATCTCATGCAAAAGCAGGGCTTAACTCTCAGGAACACTCTAGATTCCCAGAGTCTCAGAGGGATTTGGGGTTTTGCTGAGCTGCCTCATGAACCGCAGCCAGAATGGATTTGACAAAGCCTTTGTGAGCAGGTGCTGCTTCCCAGAGATCCCCAGTGTTGTGTCACTTCTCACTTCAGGTGCTAAGAATATCTGCGTGTTCATAGAAAATAGCAACCAGCTATTGAGAACTTATCAACAAAGCACTCGACAAATCTTAATTAAAGCTGATTCACCTCCCTCACAAGCCCAAGTTGAGCGTTATTTCTCAGAGGAGAACACTGAGTGTTTAAGAACTGAGGTGGGTTATAAAAGCCACGGAGGGAGTCAATAGCAGAGAGGATTAGCACATAGAAAGGCTGACTATTATCCCTAAATTTATCACAATAATCCACTGCCTTGCAAACTCTCAAGGTATGGCTGCCGTGCTTTCAACCCCACCTGCCCAACCCAAGCAGGAGCAGACAGAGAGGTTTGGGGCTGCTGGAGACTTTTCCAGGTGTTTTATTGCTCAKGCTAAAGAAGTTCTCCACTGTAAACAGGGAGGAGGTGGTGGCAGTAGCACCAGCACTGCTCTGGTGCTGCTTCAGGACACGGACAGCACTGTGGTCTCAGGGGCTGTTCTGTCAACTCATCTGGAATTGTTTCCAGCTGTTTTCTTTCAAATGATCATATCTGCATCCCTTCAAATCTGGTAAATACATGGTCACACAGAGAGCAGCCTCCAGGAACTAGCAGCACTCCTCTCACCTCTGTTACCTGGACTCCTACACTGAAGTTTCTGGGACAATATTTGGGATACTTCTACCCTAGAAACGCTCTAGAGGCTGCTGAAAAAAACCAAGTGGACCAGTCTGGGTCATTTTAAGGCAGSGTTGGGGGAAAGAGAACAGAGAAAAATATAAATCCATCCCTTAACAATACTACTCCCAGAGAACAAATGAATTCAAAAGATCACAGGGAGCAGGAACACTGCRGCAGCTCGTTCGGTAAATGACAGGGTGTGTCATCGTCTTCTAACGTCCTCTGGAGACTTATCTGCACTTAAAAGGCTCCTGCCGAGGTTGTGCACAGAGCAGCCTCTTCCACAGACAGCTCCACCACAGAAATGCCTCTGCAGATTATCCTCCTTTGGCAGGCAAACTGAGCAATACCAGCGCAGTCAGCTCTGCCTCTGCGCCACACTTGGACTGGGTTAGTTCCAGCAGAAAAACACTGCAGAATAAACAACTTGGCCCTAAGAAATTGTGTCTACAGAACATGTTGGTTTAAACCGAGACCCTCATGAAGGCAGGCAGTGCCAGTGCTCTGTCAAAGATCACTCCTAATACTCCTAACACAAGTGTTAATCAACCGCTGAACTCAAACATTTTAWGGCACCTTTCCAAATAGTGTTCACATACAAAATCTCATTTGCTCAGCATTCTTTCCTGGCCTTGGGACGTGTCATTTTAGCAGTTCTCCAGCCAGAGAGCCATATGCAGGCTTGTACCAAAATAATTAAGAGTTTTAAAATTCAGACCCTGTGTCATGAAGCGCACATCCTTAAGAAAATTCCATTTTAATATCCCAGAGTTACTCCATTGGYCCCAGCACGTTTTTATTCCACATCTGCCTCGGCAGCCAGGAAGCCAGARGCCACCCAGCCTGGACTCATGCTCCAAGCAGAATGCAAACTATGCCCGTTGGCGGAAACTTATGTGTAAATATTTGTGTTTAAAACCCCTCAGTGTAAGGGATCCCTGTCCTGCCCCCACTGTGTGCCTTAAGTGCCCGTCACAAGGCCCGCGCTTTCGGTCACTGCTACAACACTCCAGCCCCAGCAGCTGCCTGTCCTGCCAGCCCTGCCCGAGCCCCCGGAGTCGGAGAGGCGGCAGCCCTCACGGCCCGGGCACGGCCGCTCTGAGGCGAAGCGGGGCTGGGCAGCTCCCACCCCGGCAAGGCCTCACCGCCGGCTCCGCTCGAACGAGGGCAGCGCAGGGGAGGTGGTAACCCGTGCCCGTGGGGCCAGGAGCAGGGCTCGGTCCTGCACCCCGGTCCCCGACCCAGAGTCCCGGCCCGACCGTCACCAGGCCCCACAAGAGCTCCCTGCCCCGACCCCCCCACCACTCACCGCTCTACACTGCGCACGCTCCGCCCGGCCCCGGCCGCACCGCCCCTGGCCCCGCCCCCGAGCCCGCTCCACCCAATCAGCACCGTCCTTGGCCCCGCTCCTGCCCTCGGCCCCGCCCTTAACCCCGCCCCACCCAATCAGCACCGTCCTTGGCCCTGCTCCTGCCCTTAGCCCCGCCCTTAACCCCGCTCCACCCAATCAGCACCGTCCTTGGCCCTGCTCCTGCCCCCGGCCCCGCCCTTAACCCCGCCCCACCCAATCAACACCGTCTGTGCCTCAGAACCATCACCACCGCCCTTGGCCCCGCCTCCTCTATGGTCCGGCCAGCGTGAGTCGGACTGAGCCGTGTCCGTGTCCCGAGCCCTGTCTGGGCAGGGTGAGTCGGACTGAGCCGTGTCCGTGTCCCGTGTCCCGGGCCGCGCTAAGCGCGCAGGAGCTTCACTGGCTGTGGGAGCGGCAGCTGCCCCTTTTGGAGGATCTGTCCCTCAGGAAGGGACTGGCGGGACTGGCTGGCTGGGGTGCCTCTCTGCATCGTGTCAGGGGGGACATCAGCAGGAATTTCTCCATGGAAAGGGCGGTCAGGCCTTGGCAGGGGCTGCCCAGGGAGGTTTGGAATGTCCATCCCTAAAGGTGTCCAAGAAACGCCTGGAGGTGGCACTCAGTGCTCTGGGCTGGAGACAAGATGGGGAATTGGGCATAGCTYGGACTCGAGGGCCATGGAAGTCTCTTCCAACCGAAACTTATCTGGGATTCYGTGTTTGGGAAAAAGTGTGAGAAAAGCAATTTGTCTCAGTAGCACCAGCTGCCGTTCGGGGTGGCTGGGGTGGACACGGAGCAGCGGGGATCGATGGGCTCCGTYAGGAAAACGGGAGGGCACGGGCAGCCCGGAGCCCCTGGCATCGGGAGTGGCCAGGGAGGGGGGTCCGGGGGCTTCAGCTGCTTGTGCCATGGAGTCCTGAGCTACCCCAGCCCTGGTGCTGGGGACAGGAGGGACATTCGGGATGGGTGCTGGGGGTCAGGAGGGAATATTCACAAGGAGATGTTGGCCTTACACATCACATTGTCCCTGCCGCAGGCTACTTCACCACCCCGTTAATTTTTCACAGGTTTTGAGGAAGGTAGTGAGGTTTCAGGTAAATACAAGGGTGTAAATTCACAGCCTTGGCACCCCGGGCTCACACTGAAATGAGGTGAGAAAGTCAGAGAWGTCACAGGGAATGCCAGGTTGCCACAGGTGTGAGCCCACTGGCCCTTCACAATGTTCACTCAAAAAGCTAAGCTGATAAAAATCATGCCAAAGCATTTCCACCCCTCTCCCGACTGTGACTGAGTGATGGCATTGYAGAAAGATGGAAAATCCACAGCCACGAGCTCTGCAGCCCTCCCTGGCAAATGTGGRCTGTGACTGAGAAACAGGCCATGGGATCCACCCTACAGAAGCGAAAACCACCCTGCCAGCCCCAAAGTTAAACCTGCAATGCTTAATTATCCAGTGAAAGATGCACGCTGACAGCAGGGGTACTTAGGCCACTGTTCCTGCAGCTCTGCTCACTGCTGGCACCCACAGAGATCCTGGAGGCAGGAGTTTGACTGTAAGCAAATCTCAGCTCTCCTTGCCAGTAATTGAATATTTTCAGTCTTTCCAGGTTGGTAAACATCTCAGAAACATAATCTGTTATCAAATCCCTCAAAGCCCATCAGGAATGCACCACAGCTTTATTGATGTTTACAATTTTTGTTGGGGTTTATGGGTTTTCAGGCAGCTACATGTTTGCTGGCTGGGTGTAACTCCTGGCCTTTGGATGGGTGAAAGTGCTGTCATTTTCCAGCCTCTTCCTTCTCCTGTTTTTGTGTTCTGGGTGCTCTCTGCTCCTGGAGTAGCATTGCCACAGCTCAGTACACGGCACTRTCCCTGCCCAGACCCTGCTGTTGCCTCTCCAGCAGGGCAGGTGAGCTGGATCCAGCTCCTCCCCTTCCTCCTGCCGGGTGGAACAGCACTAAGGGAATGATCCCGCAGCTCCTGAAGTGGGGTGATACCCCTCTTGGTGGCACATCAACAAAACCCCTCCACACGCCAAGCCCAAGGCTGGCAGCTGAGCAGGACTGGCCTCTGCTAACAGCCCAGAAGTCAAATGTCAGCTGGGGCATGGGGAAGAGGATTTTCTCCCTGGCTGTCTCAGGGTGTTGGCACACCAGGCAGTTTGGGAACCTCACTGAGATGCTCAGTCCATCCAGAGAGAAGCACTGCTTCATCGCTGGGCAATCCCAGCCTAATCCCACATCTGAAACCACTCCCACATCAAAGAAATAAGAAAACACTCTGTGTGTATTACCTTCTGCATCCTGAGTTCCTCTGTTTCATCTGATGGGGTGGAGGGCTTTTTCCAAAGGTATTGGAGAAGATGGGTRTGAGAGTCATTTGGGACTGGAGTAATTTTTCATCAGTACACTTAAAGACAATCACAGCACTAGGAGGGAGGCCTAATTGTGGAGTTGTGTAATTAGTTTTTATGTCACTGCAATTATTCTGTTGGCTACATATAAAGAACATGGGAAAATGCAGCACTTAATTTTAAATCAAGACTTGATTCTCTTTTAGTAGGTAATTGATGTTGATCACATCACTTAGCAGTGACTATAAAATGTGCTATTTAGATTGTAAAAGGATGGAGAAAAGGACTAAGAGATAGGTAATTGATGGATCACAGGCAGCATTGGTGGGCGGCAGCAGAAATCCTTCAGCTGCCTCTGTTTGCAGCTGCTGCTGGGCTTTGTTAGCGCCCAGGGTGTTAATGAGCATAGAGTCTGTATCCCGGCCCCACAGCATCGCTCTGTCCTGGACCACAGCAGCAGTGGGGGAACTACACTTCATGGAATTGATGCCTCRTGATTGAACCCCTTCCTTTAAGGATGAGCTTTGCTCAAGGTGGCTCAGCCCCCGGTGCAGAGTGGCATTTGGGGATGGTGTCCCTGGGCAGAGCATTCTGCCCGGGTGTGCCAGGCTCTGCCCCATCCCCACTCCCAGGCAGSGACCAGCAGGCACCACTTGCAGCTCCCACGGGCTGCCACGCTCCATGAATTCCCAAATTACAGCCACTGCAATTCCTTCAGTCTTATCAACAGCACTGGGCTGTCCAAAACAGGAAATCAGAGAAGCAGAGAGTGCAGGACTGGACTATTCCCAGTGCCACAGCACTGATGGCTTCTCYGTCAGCAGCTTCACAGGGTGAGCAGTGACCTGGGCTAAGGCTGCGAAAAGCTGGGCCAGTCCCATCCCCAGGGAGCAGTGACACTGCAGGGAGATCTTGGTCCCTTGGATGGGGTGGCACTGAACCTGCCCTTGCCCTGCCCAAGCCCAGGACAGCAGCTTCACACTGCACTGGAGTTCACTGCCACCATAAAGCCAATAAAACTTGCCCTTGCCCTTSCTATGAATCCTTGATTTCAAGGATTGCTGATTCCCTGCTCCTACCCAGAGCCAAGACAGTGCCATCACTGTGAGGATGGGGCTGAGGGCCACAGGGTGACTCTTGGGCCATGAGAAATTTAGATATTCTTCAGGAAAAGATGTGTGGGTTTATACCTGGGACAATTGTTCATCTGGAGCCACCTCCTCCCATCAAGGCCAGTTGGCCTCTCCAGTAGCTCAACCATGGCAACGTGTTCTGAATTTGGTCACAAAAGAAATTATCTGACTGGTGCTAGACAACACCAGACACATAATTGGACATTTAAGTTCAAAAGCACAATCAAGTCACAAGGTTCCATCTCTGTGAAGCCTCACAGTGCTGCCCCTCAACAGGTAACTCCTAGTTTTCAGTGACTTTTTTCATTTTAAAATTACCTGCAAGTAGTTTTGGTTGGGGGAAAACCCAGAGAAAAGCCATGAAATGCTGTTTAACACAGCAAGGCAGAGACATTCAGTGGGTTTGCTTGCCCTTTTTCCTCTGGAAGGATGGCAGGAGCAGTGTGAGAAGTGTCTCTCCTGGATAAGAGGCAAACTCCCCAGGCTGCAGGAGTCTCATGAGGTCGCATTTCCAGTTGGCAGGTCCAGGCTTTGCATTCCACACTCGCACCAAAATAGACAGCTTTGTGGCCAGACAAGTCACTGGATAGCRAGATCTACCAGGATTGTTGAGTCAAACACTTTTCTCCTCCAGCCTTTCCTTCCCCTTAACCTTTTTTGTCATGCTGTAGCAAAAATGAGATGGAATTTGGGCTCCAGCGGGTGTAACTGTTGAACAGCCTGGCCTGGCCTGCCTCACCACTGCCAGAGAGCTGCCCATGGCCACTTTCTGTGCTGACACAATGAAATGCATTTTTACAGCCCAAGAAGTGAGTCATGACCCAGCCTGAATTCAGAGCAGAGGGTTTGCAGCAGGGCCAAAGGGGAACCCTGGGCTTGAGATGGGATGGGATTACATCACAGCTGCAGAGTTATGTCAGTCACTTTTAAAAATGCTTTTTCTCACCCATTTTGTGTGCTGGGACATGAGGGGTATTGCAGGACCTGTTCTGCCATGTCAGCATCGGCCTCTCCAAATTGCCTGAGGATCAGATGGGTCCAATTTGCAGCTTCTTATCACCACCAGCACAAATCCTATTTCATTCACTGCCAAAAAAATCATCCAAGGGCTTTTGCCATCAGTCCCTCGGAGGCTCGGAAGTGGTAAGCGGGATGTGAGAGCCCAGGGGCCATCCCTGCYCTCGGAAGGGCTCTGCCAGCAGGGGTGAAGCGCGAGGGTTTGCRGGTAAGCTGCTGCCCATGCAGCAGTGGCCCCGCTCGGGGTCAGGATCTGGGTGAGTCACAGCCCCCGATGATTCTTGTCCCTCTGGGGCGTATCCACAGAATAGCTCTGCCCTCGTGGGAGCTTCATCTGCGGGACAGAGGGCAGGCTGTGCCTGGTGCCGAGGGGCGGCCTTGCCAGATGACTGCAGCATTTCATTTCATCGCGGGTTATTAACRACACCGTTCATCACCGCCAAGTGCTCTGCTGCACGCAGGTTCCCCCGGGCTGCCCTGCTCCTTCCCGCCTGGTACCGGCTTTGGATTAAATTAGCAAAGGCGACACGGTGATCAATTCCCAGCGCTTTCCTCTGGAGCCGGCCTCAAATGGGTTGGAAGCAGGAGGAGAATAAAGCCCACAGCAAGAGCAGAGGGATGTGGAGGGTGCAGAAGGGGTGTGAAGGGAACCTCAAGTTTTCAGTGCCACCAGCTCAKCTGTGACCAGGCAGGGATGGCAACACAGCAGTGTCCCCAGGGATCCTTTCTAGAAGCCATTACTTCAAATGATCTGGCCAAGGCCTTTTATGGGTGCCCAAGAAGGGATTTGGATGAAAAATAAAGTCACCAGCATGGGGGGCCAAGCAGGCAGCAAAGGGACTGTTCCAGACCCTGGTCACAGACATACAGCCCTGGCTATCCCTCAGCAGACTCCCCTGGCCTGGGGACAGTCAGTGCCTCCCAGGGCTGAAGGGTTCAGATCCTGGGAAAGGCAGTGGGCAGCACCCATCCCTGCCTCTGGATCTGCCTTCCCCAGAGTCACATCTCAGCTGCCACCTCCTGTTCATTGTATTTGAAGCACCTCCACATCACAGCACACATGGGTTTGGGAGCAAGAGCAGGGACACTTAATAAAACATCTTCCATAAGATGGAAACAAGGAGACCATTCATCTCAGCAGTGCCGCACCATTAAAGGAGAGGAGATGGTTATGAGCCATTATTGCCTGCAAAAACGAGTTTTCAATCATCATCCATCACCTACACCCAGCATTGGATGTTCTGAGGGTGTCCAGCAAAGCCTTTGTGGCTCCTTTCCACTATGCACAGGTGACCACACACCTGGAGATACTTACGGGGCCTCCACACCCACAGCCTGCTGCTGCTCCTGGCACCCACCAGCATCCAGGAAGAAATAAACCCTGTAAAACATCAACAAGACCAAACATGCTGCTTTAGGGTCTCAGGTCCATCTCTCTGGGATGGGATCACAGGAGGCCAGGGCTCCCTAGCTGTCCCATCTGTCCCACCAGCAGGGCAGGAGAATGGGGATGTTATGGAGCAGCAGTGCAGTAATTTAAAGCCTTTTTGCTCCTGAAGCCCTCGAGGCTGCCAGTCTCTCAGCTGAGCTGCTGCTTGCCAACACTTTTTCATTTCTTTTCTGTTTCATCTAAACTTTCCATCAGGTTCCTCATTCATCTGAGCTGCAATGATAAATATGGAAATAAAGAGGCATTTACAGCCCCTCTCCTGGGTTGATTTTGTGTATAAACAAGCTGTGCTCACAGCATCCTCCTCTCCACAGTGCTGGCTCAGGAGCAGCAGGGTCTGCCCAGGATTCAGCAGGGTGAAGGCTTTGGGGAAAATGGGTGCCAGCCACATCCCTGGGTCACTGTGGGGAGAAAACAGCAGCAAAAGGGTTGGGGCGAGCAAGGCCCACAGGGATTTCTGTAAAGGACTACAAGGGAAGGAGCAACAGGCAAAGAGCTGGAAGTGTGAAGTATGAAGAAAGACTTTAATTTGCACAGAATCTCTTAATCCATTAATCATAGGGACATTYGTGTATGAAACCCTCCTTCTCACTTAATACTATCTCAGGTTTGTCCAAGAAGGCAATAACAGTTGGCAGGGGAATGGGAGGAGCAAAGTGGGACAGGCTGAAGCCATYGGCTTGTTTCCAGGGAGAGAAGATCAGCCCTGAACAGCGTGGAGCCAGCACAGGGATGAGCAGTGATGAAAAGCACTGGGTATGGCAGCCCAGGAGTCGCAGTGGGCACTGAGAGCACTGGTTTTGTTGCCTTGACGGCCAGTTTTAATCATGAGATAGACACAGTTAAGGGGATAAAAGGGTTTTTACCTCAGTATTTTAATGGGMTCCCAGGTGCACAGCTCAACAGGGTGGAAAACACAAAAATAATGCACACCCCACATAAAACACATGCACAAGTTTTATAGACTTCACAGATTAGCATATCTATCTAGAATTCCTCAATGAGAAACTAAAAAAATGAAGTAATATCCCCCCTATTCTAAAGAATTATTCCCTTTGGGATAAGGCCAGAGCTCAGTTTACACAATATGTTCCAGAGAGAAGGCTCCAACCAAGGCTGGAGCCTCAAGTTTACGATAGTATAGGGCACACTGACCCCTTACTTTGGTCTTTCTCCCTAGCAGGACCCCCAAACTAAGCTGAAATATCAGGCTACAAGATTTACAAGCATGTAGGTTAAGGGTACAGGGGATACATAAAGGGTACAGATATGTCCAAAAGGGTATATAAAATATATAAAAGGGTATATAAAAGAAAGGCAAAAATCATCAGGCATCAGTTTCATGAAGGAGGATGCCCCAGTGCCTCTTGGCTCTCAAGGTAGCCTACAAAGACTGGACAAACCTGCCTGGGTGCCTGGAACAGAGGGTTTGGGGTTTTAACAGCAGACTCGGACATCTTCTTTTCCCCTCCACCACAGTCCCTTCCTGAGCATTCATGCTGCTACAGAGTTCCTTCCATTGCCCCCTAAGAGTGGGAGGTGTGAGGATCATCCCAGAGGCAGAGGGAGGCACTGGCAGCACAGCATAGACTGATCCATCCCTGATCCCCACCTAACACTGTGCTCAGGCTTAACCTGTCCTGCTATAATCCCATGTGCTTTCCCAGCAACACCAGCACTGCCCCTGACCAGCCACAGTCTCCTCATGTCCCATGATGGTACCGCAGACCTCAGACATTCCTGTCAGCCAGCAGGTGAACATAATATCTACAAACCCACCTGCCTTCCTGGAGCTGTTACCTGCGTTCCTCAAGGGAGAAAAATAGGAAAAATTAGTATGCAGCTTCTTCCTTGAGAAATCAATGCGATCTCTACTCACTGTGAAGTTCCCTGACTGTTAGAGATGCTGCACTGGTAAAAACTAACCCTCAGAGGAGAAAGGGTGGGGAAAAAAAGGAAAGAAAAATAAATTCCAGTGACTAGACAAGTCTAAAATGTTGCAAAGGGCTAAACTGCCAGGGCTGGGACTCGTTTGGAAGTCCCAGAGTGGAGAGGGCTGGGCAGTCCAGCTGTTTATAATCCTGCCAAGAATCAGCTGTAATTGTTAATTCTAATTAGGGCTGTTGGAAAAAATGTAATCAAGAGTTTCCATTTAAAAAAAAAAAAAAAAGACATTTCATCTAAATTAAAAATTTTGGTTTTTAAGAAAGGGGGTAAATGTTGAAAATTTTGTAACAACCCATTTCAGCATTTTCAAGATGAAAAGGGATGCATTTTTGCTGTGAAATGCATCAATTCAAATGTGTTTTATCTTACAGTCTGAAGAGCAAAAAATGGTTTTCAAATCAAAGCAAAAATGGTATTTTTAGGCATTCTCYTTTAAAAAGTCTATCTGGGGGTTTCTGTCCTAATTAAGAATGAATTTTCTTTTTTCTTAATGGAATAAACTGTTTGTAGTTAGCTCTGCTGTAGAATGCTGGGTTGGTGCTTTTCTTGCTGTGCCCACCCATCTGTCCCCAGCACCTGACCCCAGCGCTGTGCTCACACCACCCCACTCAGGGTGCCACCACTGCCTAAAATCCCTGGCATTTGAGTCAGGCTTTATAAGACTCACAGAATCAAAGCAAATTCCTTGCTGCCAAGAGACCTGCTGGGGGACTGGAAGGACACAGGTGAGTTTGGTGGGCCTTGTGCTGGTCTGAATTCCTCAGGGGAGCGGGTTGCGGTGCCCACACTTGGGGCAAGGCAGCCACAACCCCCATTGTATGTTTGACCCTTGATGCCAGGGGGTGGCCACAGATACCAGTAGTGGTTTGCATCCTGGGGAATCCTCTCCACGGGATTAGCAGATCCCATTTATCATGCTGAGAATGGTTTAGGATCTGTTA
>NW_026623603.1:408071-446753 GCF_030028575.1 Malurus melanocephalus
AGGAGTTGGGAGCAGAAAGGGACACCAGGGAAGGAGAGTGGGCCAGGGAAAAGCTCAGCAGGAGGAGAGGAGGGTGGAAGAGAAAGGGAGGAAAACTCCAGGGCTCTGCCAGAGATGAAATGGAAAAAGAGATTGCTGTGCAGCAGTTTCAGCCCAGAAGAGAGGGAGCTGTACAAGCTCCTCGAGCTGCCCAAGCGCATTTGGAACAACAAAAGACCAGGTTCTGACAGGGTCAGGAGATGCAGGCAGGTGTGGAGGGAAGTGGGGAGAGGGGCGAGGGGCTGCGGGCCCAGGGGAGGCAGGRTCCCACAGGCAGGGCGCTCCTGCCCACCACATCCAGAGTGACACTGCTCTTGCTGCTGCAGCACCCACCCCTCTGGCAGGCTGACTGGGGTTTATATAACCTTTTCTGACTGCTCTTTCCTCTGGACCAAGCAAGGTTGCTCTCCAGCTCCACGGCAAAGGGAACAGCCTGAGCAGCCTTTCCCTGAGCTGCCCAGAGGGACACAGCCAGCCTCAGCCTCCAAAACAGCTGAGCAGCAGATCCTGCCCCACTGCCATCCCTGGYGAGCTGTGCTGGCAGAGCTGTCACCCAGAACCTGGCACACACCRAGCCCCTGTGGGAGGCTGCAYGCCCTTGGCCAGGGAAGGAGATGGYTGGATCRTGGGTTCTTCTTGCAGGCAACAACTGGTGGATGAAGGCTGGAGCACCAATTCATGTGTGGGAACAGCGAGCCTCATGTCAACCCAGCCCTGCCTTCGTCTCCCTGACACAGCCATGGAATAGCACAGCAGGACAGCAGGACAGCTCCCTCTCCCTGGCACCCAGGGAAGCCAGAGATGAGCAGGCTGATGTGCCGACAAATAGGGTTTGTACTCACTCTCTTACAACAAAATGATGAGTCCAGCAGAGCRGCAAAGGTCAGCAGTTCCCTAAGGGAAGGGGAGCCAGGATAACCTTAGCAGAGATACTGTTCCCATCAGCAGGTAGAGGCCCACCAGCTCTGAGAACGGCCAGGTGCTGGTCACAGGGTCACCATCTCAGGGCCAGCKTGCAATGACCCCAGTCCAGAGCCCAGATGACCCAGGAGCCAGAGGAGATGAGCCAAGGACAGGGATGGAGGTACAGCTACAGCACAGATCTGAAGTTTGTCTGGAAAATACAGTCAGAGGTACAGCTACAACATGTGTCTGAGGGTCCTTCCAGGAACCAAGGTGCTCCTGCAGCATCCCTCACAGGACAAGGAAAGTTCCAGGSCTGAGCTTCAGTGGGGGTCCTGTCCTGTAGGTGTGGGGTGTCAGTGATCTGGAAGCTCGTCGCCACTGTGGCCACACTGAGCTGTGGCTGTTGGCTGTGCTGTAGGTGAGCAGGGGGCTCTAGGCAGGACCTGTTCCCACAACAGCAGGAGGGACACAGAGGGGATAACACACTGCACAAGGGCTTTATGCACCTAACACAAAATAAGCTTTCTTTCTGAAAAAAACATACCTAAGAGGAGTGGTTTTTCTCTTCTTTTTTGTTATTGAAGTTATAAATTATTTAAAGACTTCTCATTGGTCTCCCAAATAATTCTCAAGCAAAGAAAAGACAGTTCTACCTTCAACAGTGCTTTATAACAAAATGAGTCAGATTCATTTTGCTCACTTTGTCTGTATCTTAAACTACCTCACGGCTTGGTCTGATTAACAGTGTCTGCTCGGGGGCCGAGGAAGCCCTGCAAAAGCTGGAGGTGTTGCAGGTCAAGATTAAAGTGCTCTGCATGCCATTCACTGTCAAAACTGTAAGTGGCTTAACACAGWGCAATTAGATGGCTCAGAGGTTACAGAGTAACGGCGGCAGTGTTTCAGTCCAGGGGCTTAAAGCACAGCCTTGGCATTAAGGGATGTGATTAAAAGGCAATGTCGGGGCTGAGACCTGGCAGAGGAGCTCAGCAGGCAGGGTTAAATCCACAGCTTCTTCTAGGGCTGGACACYCCAGGGTCTGGAAAAGATCTCTGAGTATCGGCTGAGCTGGCTCAGCTTTTAGGTCTGGAATGCCATCTTGTGATGGCAGCGGGGAAGTGGAAATGGCCCCTCTGTACAGTCAGAGCAGATCATGGAATCACAGAATGGGTTAGGTCAGAAGGGACTTTAAAAATCATTTTATTCCTCCCCCTGCCATGGGCAGGGACACCTTCCACTATCCCAGRCTRCTYCARSCCCMAWKKYCMRSCYKGSCYTKGRMMMYTTYMWTKRWYCMRGGGCAGYCAYAGCTTCTCTGGGCACCYTGTGCCAGGRCCTCCCCAYCCTCCCAGGGAACAATTCCTTCCCAATATCCCATCTTTYCCTGCCCTCTGSCAGTGGGAAGCCATTCCCMCTTGTCCTGRTGCTCCAGGCCCTTGTAATTRGTTTCTCTCCATCTTTCTTGTTGATTCCTGCAGGTACKGGAAGGCCACAATTAGGTYACCCTGAAGYTTCTCTTCTCCAGGCTGAACAATCCTAATTCTCTCAGCCTTTCCTCCCAGCAGAGCTGCCCCATCYCTCTGATCATCCTGGTGCCTCCTCTRGMCTGGYTCCAACAGGTTGATGYCCACCCTGGATGTGATGATGGCTCTGGTTCAGGTGGACACAAAGCCCATTGCACTCCAGAACAAGTCAGGGGCTAAGAGAAAATCTGTCTCCAATTGAAAAGTTCCTATCTTGCTTGGATAGAGTGCAAATGGTTCATTCCATCAACATTCTCTTCCTAGTTGAATTAGGTGGCTTTAAAGCTGTTTGTTCCRGGCTGAAAAATCTGACCTGTATCTCTCTTTGGGTGCTGAGGGCTAACTTCCTTTCTCAGAAATGTGCCATGGGCTGCAGGGGAAGGATCTCTGGTTCAAGCTGCCATATCCAAGCAGTAAAGGTT
Source organism: Malurus melanocephalus (assembly GCF_030028575.1). NCBI lineage: Eukaryota > Metazoa > Chordata > Aves > Passeriformes > Maluridae > Malurus > Malurus melanocephalus. Next base: position 410,959 of record NW_026623603.1, read on the forward strand.
CTTTCCTTCCTGGATTGAAGCTGGGGAATTCAGCAAGATCACCTGAACTGTGAGCACCCTCACCAACCTCGATGCTGAGACGCACGCATAGGGTCATGGAGAGCCAGAGCAGTAAACACAGGATCTGTGGAGCTTGGAAAACTGAGCTCAAGCACCAGCTCACAGGATGTAGAGGCCTGRTGAGCTGCCTCTCTGCTTGCCCCTGATGTGTCCCACTTCAGGCACACGAGGTATAATTGTCAGCTCAGAAATAGCTGCCAGCAACAAAAAATCTGACCCTGAAATAAGCAGAAAAAAAAAGTTGTGATGCTGCCAAGAGACCTTCCCTGGTCTCCTTAACATCAGCTCAGTGTTCTGTGTATCCATGCCCAGGCACAGCAGTGTAACTGTGACCTCCCTCACTTGGGATCCATTCAAAGGAAGTTTTTCCCTGGGCTTTGTGCTCCAGTGAGACATTTCAAGGCCTTTCCAGAAAGCCTGGYATGCCTCCCCCAAGCTCCTCATGTGCTTATGCTCTCAGAGCTCAGGGATGAGCTCAGCTGGAGCTGTGTCTTGCTTCAGGCAATCATCCACTCCAACTCTGTCTTCTTCAAATGCTTCGTGCTCTATTTTCAGCCCAAGGCAGACAGCTATTCTTCCTGGATGTGGGGTGCTTCTCCCTGGCTCAGTCTCRTCCTGCCTCATCCCAGGAAGCTCTGGGTTTGTTGTGCCCAGGGCACAGCTATGTGAGGGTAGAGAGAGGCTGGTGCTGAGCAGGGGAAGAAGCTGATGCTTCTTCTCCTGTCAGTGATGAACCTGGTGAGGGACAGCTTTTCCCAGCTGTGCCCAGTGCAGCACAGGAAAAGCTGTCTGATGGAGGGACAGGKAAGAGCAGACACAGAGCATTTCAGGATCTTATTCCTGGAGGTCTCACTGCCCTTAGCTGAGGAYACATCCCCACAGACATGGCTGGATGATGGTTCTGCCAAGACCCTAAGACACAGCTCCAGTTTGGAAGCTGTTTAATTCATCAGCGTAGCATGGGGCCAAAATTAATATGCTTTRTCTCTTTTAATTAAGACATTTTCAGCAGGATCAGGGAGATACTTCAAAAGCTTCCTGAATGCCAAATACCAGAACTCAGTAACTCTCAGTGCCTCTCACTTCCGAGCATAGATTCCCTGTGGGTGCACAGCTTCTCCTGTTTGTGGGCCTTGGAGTGGGGCTCAAACAAAGGCCTGCACATCCTTTGTGAACTTTGGGTAAAAAGTGTCAAACCAGATGAAAAACCRCARCTCTGCCATGGGTGTGGAGTGAAGMCCTTTTCTGYCACAGGAATGTGCTCTCTGCACCAGCTGCAGCCAATCCCTGTTGTTCATCTTGGCTTGGTGGCAGCTAAACAGATCCTCCTTTTCTTCTGCAAGTGTTGTGGCARGGACTGAAGGGACTCAGATGCTTTGTTCCAAGCCAGATTAGAGATATGAGTTACTACAAACAAAAAAAAAAAAGCCCAGCCAGCCTTCAGGAGAGCTCCTCTAGTCTAGACACAGCCTCCCCTAAGCTCCCTGCATCCCAGCACAGACCTGCAGCTTGTGTTCAAAGCAACTCAACAGGTTCCAGAAGCCTGAGCATTCGAGTGAATGCTCAGTTACAGCATCATGGAGAGATCACATCCAAATGATTTTGCTTACATAAATTAGCAGGATGGGTTAAACCAGGACATGAGCACTGTCTGCCAGCACAGTGCATCCACTCAAAAGATTTGCACTGGCATGGAACTGCAATACTTCAAAATACGTGTGCTGCAAGCCTGGGGTGGGACACACCCCAGCGTAACCAACGTCTGCAGCTCCTGTGGCAGCAAGAGCRATGCTTTACTGTCACCTCAGCCCTGAACACACCCGTGCCCAGGGCTTGCTGCCTGCCCCACATCACTGCTCACCTCCAGCTCTGGCACCACAGGGCTGCTACTGTGATCCTTCTATACTGATCAGATTTTGGCTCAACACCATTTGGCCACATATTTGGTCACWGGAGAAAAAGAGAAGGGTAGTACCATGGGAGGGGGAAGAAATTCAGTAAAYCTATGGAACAAAAGATTTGCAGATGTGCATTGTCATTTACTGTGGTGGTCAGCCCATACCTCCAGCCCCATAGCCAAGCAGGTCTGGGCYCTAGTGAGTAGCATTTTAGTCCCCKCRGTGTCTGTCAYGGCTGGGGACTGTGATGGTGACAWATTGCAGGTGTTTGTACCCCCATGGCACATGTCTGGGCTTAACACCAGCTTTGCTCAGCCCACGCACAGTGGCAATGATGAGGCAGCCATGGCCTTGATGCTGTGTTTTGCTCTTTTAGGAGATTGAGCACTCTTTGAGGTGCAGTGCCAGGTCAGGGAAATCTCAGGCATGAGTACAGACTGGGAGAAAAGTTCATTGACCAGAGGAGAAGGACTTGGGAATTCTCATGGATGAAAAGCTGGACATGAGCTAACAATGCRCAATGGGAGCCCAGAAACCCCCCATGTGCTGGGCTGTGCCCACAGAGCAGTGGGCAGCAGGCGAGGGAGKGGAYTGYCCCCCTCTACTCTGCCCTTGTGAGACCCCCCCTGCAGAGCTGCCCCAGCCCTGGGCCCCAACATCAGAAGGAGCTGGAGCTGCTGGAGAGAGGCCAGAGGAGCCCATGGAGATGCTCCCAGGGCTGGAGCCCCTCTGCTCTGGAGCCAGGCTGGGAAGGATCCAGGGAGAGCTCAGAGCCCCTTCCAAGGCCTAAAGGGGCTCCAGGAGAGCTGGAGAGGGACTGGGAACAAGGGATGGAGAGACAGGACACAGGGAATGGCTTCCCAGTGCCAGAGGGCAGGGATGGATGGGATATTGGGAAGGAATTGTTCCCTGGGAGGATGGGGAGGCCCTGGCACAGGGTGCCCAGAGAAGCTGTGGCTGCCCCTGGATCCCTGGAAACTTCCAAGGCCAAGTTGGATGGGGCTTGGAGTAGCCTGGGACAGCGGAAGATGTCCCTGCCCATGGCAGGGGCGGGACGAGATGATTTTTGAAGTCCCTCCCAGCTGCAACCGCTTTCTGACAGATGATGGAGAGATTTTCCCCGCCCCGAGGGGAGCGGCCKMCGCGAGTGGGGCGGTGCCTGTGGARCCAYCTCTGCAGCGTGAGYGAGATCGGCCTTTCTYTGGGGCCGTCGCCATGAGGGGARMGGGCGGCTGTGGCYGGGCCGGGTCTTCMTCGGCTCGCTGCCATSAGCGGCCGCCGCCTCCGCCGCCATGAGGTGAGGGCGSGACAAGGGAAGGTATGGCGCCCACTGGACACCGGCCACCTGAAATACTCCACTTTTCTAATTCACTTACYTCTGCCGCTGCCATGCGCTGCAGGCCGCAGTGCCCTGGGACTGKGGGTGTTGCTGGGCTGTGCCGTTCAGCACTAATTCCTCAGCCTTTTGCTCGTTTTTGGTGGCTTTTTTCCCTTCCTATAATCCAGGCCGCTGCCGCCGAGCTCTCTGATAKAGATTTAATTAATGGGGTTTTGTACTCTCTTTAGGGCTTCAGCYGATGTGTGAGATCRCAGTGACCCGAAGGAGCGGCCCTGRGGTGTCCCGACACCATCGTCTRTGAAACCCCCGAGCTGTGCTGGGACAGCCGAGCGAGGCACCTCCGGGAGGACACTGGAGCCTGCGGAGAGGAGATGTGAAGRGATAATCTGCCCGTGAGGCACCCCGAGGGAGAGCTCGGGATCCTCTGGAGCAACGTGGGTGAGGTGTGACTGTCAGCCAACCAGGGGAAATGGGCAAAACCTGTTAATTTTGCTATCTTGAATTAACTGAAAGGCCTCTGCTGGCTCCTGTGCCAGCCTCGGGTCGTCAGGATGGAATAATACAGTTTACCCGGCGATGGGTTTACTAACGTGGGTTACTGTGCTACTTACTGGAGRAAGGCCTGATGAGAGGAGGGATCACCAGAGATATGTACTTTGTGCCTCCACTTTTTTCTGCASTTTAAACCCCCCAGTTCTGGATTTTTTCTCCCAGCAGTAGTCAGCTGCCCGTGGCTGCTCAGTGCCTGTGCCAGTGTTATGCTGCTGGGAGAGAAAGGTGCTGCCGAGTCCTCCTGGCACCAGCGGGGTCGTCCTGGCACTCGATGGTGCCGGGTTTTGGCAGCGCTCTGCATGCCTGAGAGTGGAGTAACTCCTGCCCGTGGAGTTAAAGCCTAGATTGGATGCAGACAGCACACAGAAAATAGAAAAATCCATTGCAGATACTTTAACTTTTATATAAAGTGAATGTCAGCTAATCAACTGCTCAGTGCAAAGAGTTGAATAGGAGTTCTCCTTTCAACTGTCTTTACTGTTTTTTTACAGGCAAATGGTTTATGTGGGGCTTGCTGGAGCAACAGGAATGCTCAGAAGTAAAGCTGTCCATGCTACTTTGAAGATCCTTCTTTGAAAGGTRTTAGGAAGATGGAAACCTAGAGCCCACAGCTTAAATGCAGCTATTGGAGAAAGACTTGTTTTCAAGATGTGGAGTAGGAATTTGAAATGTCAGAGGTGGTTTGGGGCAAGTTGTAACAAGAATTACACATACAATTTAATCTCCTCTCACTGCTTGTTCAAAATATATTTTTATGTGACCTCAATTAAAATTATTTATATTTAAATTTGCTTGACTTGGTTTTCATGACCTTAAAAGGCTGTTGGGTGCAGCAGGATTTTCGAGTAGCTTTGAATTCCTGTCTGAGAGGCTGGAGTGAGGCACCAGCTCTCATCCCTTRGCGGCTGAGCTGACAAAAGAAGGTTGCAAAAGGCTGATGAATATGTAAAATACATCGAAACTGGTGGGGGGAGGGGCAAGATGACCATCAGGGATTCAGACAAAAATGGTGTTAAAATGCTAAAGTCAGAACAAAAGGAATGTTTTGCACTCTCCAAAATGAGATTTAGATCCCTTTGGATTCCATCCAGTCTTTTGAGGAACCTTGTGTTTGTGAAATAATCCAAATTCCTTAAATGTCCCTGACATTGCTTGTTTAGCCATTCTGCCACCTGAATATCTTGATCTTTGAATGCACAGTTTTGATACGGTGTAGGGAAGTGTTAACAGCCTGCGTAGGAGAARAACGCCATGTCCTTGGCTGCCTTGAGAAAAAGAGATTGGAATATAGAATTGATAATGCAAGTAGCTTACAATTATAAACATTACTAATACTGTAGCTTTTGCAAATCTACCAATCCTATGCTGATAAGTAGAAAGTGACAGCCTCACTGACCAATGTTTGACACAAATGTATGCACTGATTGCTAAAGTGGATAAAAGAGGCCTGTCCCAGAATAAATGGGTTACTTTTTGTGTGTGTATATGTGTGTCTTTGTGTCTGTTATTTTGTGTCTGCTGTCTGGCCAACAGCGACAATACAGCACATGGAAATGCTTGTTAAAATGCTCATCAGAAGAAAGTTTTTTCCTGGTTGAAGCCTTTGAGTTTTTTTTTGTAGGAACAAATCCTACTTGCAAAACTAATAAAGGGTTTCCTATGAGTTTACATTGTGCCCAGCAGTTTTCCCCTTTCCCTGATGGGTGCGACAGGGCTGTTGCCCTCATGGTGGGAGGGTCCTGCCTGGTGGCAGCCAAGGAACACTCACTGTGCCAGGGGGCTCTGCTGCTGGACCGGGTATTTCCAAAAGTGGCAAAAAATGGGGAGTACAGGCTCTGTCAGCCATATAAAGCTTGTGCCATATGGACAACAAAAGTTGACAGGCTTATTTCCTCAGAAAAATGGCTGCAATAAAGCTCTGTGACATTCATCTTGGGGCTGAACCCAAGACTCAGTAACAAGGAAGAACAGGATGGAGAAAGTCTGGTGGCAGTAGTGATTCTTCCATCAAAACTGTTGGGAGGGGCTGCAGGGCTCTACTCAGTGAATGCTTCACACTCAATATGAGCTTTGTTGAGGCCCTGCAGCTCCGGGTCTCTTCCCAAATTACAGAAACCCAGAATGGTCTGGTTGGAAAGGACCTTAAAGATCATCTCATCCCACCCATGACACGGGCAGGGWCACCTYCCACCATCCCAGGCTGCTACAAGCCCCTTCTAGCCTTGTCTTGGACATTTCCAGGGATCCAGGAGCAGCCACAGCTTCTCTGGGCACCCTGTGCCAGGGCCTCCCCCCACTCACAGGGAACAATTCCTTTCCAATATCCCATCCGTCCCTGGCCTCTGGCTGTGAGAAGCCATTCCCCCTTGTCCTGGCCCTCTCCATTATGTCAGCTCCTTCAGGCCCCGCAAGGCCACAATTCCACCCCAAAGCTTCTCCTCTCCGGCTGAACAATCCCAGCTCTCCCGGCAGAGCTGCTCCATCCCTCTGCCCATCCTGGTGCCTCCTCTGGTCTGGCTCCAGAAGCTCCAGCTCCTCCCTGTGCTGGGCCCCAGGGCTGGGGCAGCTCTGCAGGTGGGGTCTCACCTGAGCAGAATTCCCCTCTCCCCTGCTGCCCACACTGGGGCTCAGGCAAGGGACGGGGGGTTCTGGGTGCCAGGGTATGTGCAGCTTCCAGCTTTGTGCACAGCTGGAAAACAAAACACATAGGGATGTCCTGAAGGTTTTCCAGTGGTCAGGCTGAAAACAGGCTTGGGGGTGTGGAGCTTGGGATGTCACCTCTGGCACGAAGGGGACAGTCAGCCCAGTGCAGCCYCTTCTGCAGCACAAAGGCGATGGATAAAGGTCAAAATTATTCACCTTGGACCTGCTTGGGTGCCTCAAACAAAGGACAGCAAAGGGAATTGGGAGAGAACCCATGTGGTCCAAGACCGGCAGCAAAATACAACTGGGAAATGGAGCAGGACCTGCATTCATACTCGGGAAATGTCAACATGATTTATGGTTCTGTTTAGAAGCACCATACATTTTGCAATCTATATGTGATTTTTACCAGGCAAAAGTGGCTGCAATGCTTTACATTTGCTGTGCTTTTACTGCTCTGCAGTACCACAGCAGAGGAGGATTTTTAAGTGAGATTTATGAGCTTGTTTTTGAGCACTTAATTGTTTTCTTATCCTGAGCTTGTTAAGAGCTGGATTTCTTGTGCTTGTTCTCTGAGCATTTCYGTATTATTTCAACATGTATATTGTACCACTTCCATTTAAAAAAAAAAAATCCTAATGTGTTATTATTTCATTGTGCTCTCCGRCCACATATAGAGAAGAAAAATCAGCCTGTGATGAATTGAACAGGCAGATTTTTCCTTTCCCCTGGAGCTTTCCCTGAATTCATGGACATCCCCTTGCGTTCGCAAAGCTGCTGGAACACAGCTGCTTTCAGGCTGATAGAGAGACTGGTTCTTTRGCCACAAAATTAAGAAGGGAAGAAACATGTTGACTATGAAAGAATTCCAAATAATGAATAGTATTTGCCGGGTTGTACGAGTGCTTTGGTCATTAATGGATTTCAGGGCACAGGGACCTCTCCTCATCGAGCACAAGGTGGCAATGTTGGATCAGAGGAACAGCAAAGCCTCGCAGATTRGCTGCACGGCCTTTTTACCAGAATCTTCTAACGGGCCTCACAAGCAGCGAGAGCCCAGTTTTGAATATTTTAGCGATGGTGACACCTGCGTCAAGCTGAGGAGAGCGGCTTTGGGCTGGGCTGGGTGTCCGTGAGTGTGCCCTGGGACACAGGGAACAGCGCTGGGAACCAGAGGATAGCCTGGATAGCCCGGACACCTTGGATACCCCGGACACCTTGGATACCCCGGACACCTTGGATACCCCGGACACACTGTGCAGCAGCATTTGTGGCGGTGCCGCTCCCCGGAAGGGGCTGAGGGGGGACGCGAACCCGCGCTCCCGGACACCCCACCCCTCCCGCCAGGGGGCGTGGCCGCCGCTGCGTCCCGCCCCCTGAGCCTTCCCATGCTGCCCCGCGGGAGCGCGGACAATGAGCGGGGCGCGGGCGGCGGGCTGGCGGCGCGCGGTGCAGCGGCGCTCTCGCGAGAGCAGGGTGAGCGGGCCCCCACCTCTCGCGAGAGCCGTTCCGGCGGCACCTCCTCCCCGTCCCCATCCTACACCCCACATCCCTCACGGCGGGCGGGGCGGGCGGTCCCGGCCAGTGGCGGGAGCGGTGCGGACTCACCGGCGATACCGGAGCCGAGCGGGGCGGCCGCCGCTGGGCACGTGAGCGGGCGGGCAGCGGGCGGGCGTGCTCTCGCGAGCGCGGCGCGCGCGGAGCTCGCGCAGCCGCCTCAGTCCCTCCTCCCTCCCTCCTTTCCTCAGTCCCGCCGTCCGTCCCCTTCCCCACCGTTGGCGTCGCACCGAGCGGGAGGCGCCACTGACGCCGCGCTCCGTTCCCGCTGGCCCGCAGGTAGGAGCGGCGCCGCGCCCCCGGCCCGCCGCTATCTCGGGGTCCGGCGGCGGCCGCTCCGCCATGAGGGGGGTGGGGGGGTGAGGCGGGAGCGCGCGGCGGGGGGGTGGCAGGGGGCGCGGGCCGGCGCGCGGCGGTCACGCGCAGGCTCGGCCCGGCCCGGCCGGTGCCGCGGGCCCCGTGGCGCCCCCGCCCGCCGCCTGCCGGTACTGCGGGCGCGCCGAGCCCGAACAAAGCCCCGACTTCACCCCCACCGCCGCCCCCCGGGCCCGGGTCAGCGGCTGCCGCTCGGACCCTCGGCAGTGCAGCCGCGACCCAGCTCCAGCCRCGCTTCCTGCTGCCTGGAGCTCTCCCATGCGCTCTGCCAGCACTGCTGGCGCCAGCCGGGGCGTCGCAGGCRGCGTTGTTTCTCCTTCCTTAACTCTGTGAAGGCCGATAGTCAGAAGCTGCTGGTTTGGGTGTTTGTCTGGCCTTAAGAATTAATGAATTGAGCAGCAAGAATCCTGACAGTGCAGGCATCCGTTTGACTCCTCTTTCTACTCAGTTTCACTTTCATATAATTCAGGCTGTGGTTACAAATCYAGCTGCGGGGATGCTTTTACTTCTTGTGGCGGATTGATAATATTTAGGTTTTTTWATGTTAATCCTTTGCTTCCAGAGTCAAAGTAACGAGATAAAACTTCACCTRTTCTGAAAACAATCAGAAGTTGAAAAGAACTTTCTGGGAGCCTGAAGAACACCTTTGTTAAATGATAAATGAGGCATTTATGCTGTTGAAAGAAAGCTGAGCCATTCCTCATTTTAAATGTGTGGCTTTTTTTCTTTCCACAATGCAAACCTTTGGGAAAAAGGTATCTGATACTGGTTCAAACTGCTGAACTATCTTTGTTCTTTTTACTCWGCCTTAAATTCTTCAGGTTTTTTGAACTGTAGGTGATTTTGACTTCCTGGAGTCAGATAAGTAGGGAGCAGTTCTGGTGCAGTCTGTGTAGTTTTCATAGGGAGAAAAAAGAAACTTTGCAAAGAATCTGTTGATTCAGTGATTTGGTAATCTCATATTTTGAAACATGCTAATATATTTAACTTTTCAATGTACTAAAGTGGTTTTTTTTTTCATGTAGTGGAACGTACTAACATTTCTATTGTATTCCCAATATAATTCTGTCTTGAATTTTATCAAGAAGTTTATCCCAAAATGATTCAGAATTCTGTGTGGGGGTACTGGCACTCAAGCCTTGGACATGTGTTTGTGAAGTGATAAGCCAGYGTTTGTACTTCTGCATTGTGCACTTGGTGTTGCATACATCCCAGAACTAAATGGTGGGGAAAAAAACCCAGAGGAGTTCTTAATTGCTTCCTTAAAACATGAGTATCTGTGTTCCTAAAGATAGAAACTGAAAACCATGGTGGGAAGAAGAGCCAGTCTTTGGGGCTCTAGACARAAGTTTAATGCAACTGTTACATCCACCTGGTTTATTCAGGACTACACTTAATTAAAAACACMCATTAATTTGGTGAGAAATTGGGAAATGCTGTATGCTGCCCTTTGCTGTGACTTGCACATGTCTCTGCTGAGAGATTTGGTGAATACAAAGGTATTTTGTAATGTAATACTCAGCAGGCTTCTGGGTGGCTCAGTAAATCTGGGGGAGAAGCTGTTGCAAGCAGAGCTACGACAAAATTATTTCCATTCAACTTGTTAATTTATGAATGGTTTTTTGTAGCCTCARTGCTGCTTCCTTTCTTCATCAGCTCTCTGAGTCAACATGTCTTGAAAACAAAAGCAAATACTTCACAGTATTTCTGAACTAATTTAGTTTGTGTTTAAGTACCATATTGTGCAGTCATAATTTCAACAAAGGGGTTTTATTTAGAGCACTAAACCAGTGAACAGTTCCTTGATTTTTCTCTGCAGCTAGAATATTTCTTGCAACCTCATACAGGATTCAGCTGGGAAAGAGCAAGATTTTATCGCAGCCCTGAAAATGCCTGGAGGCAGCCATAAATTCAGTTTACCAGATCAGAAAATAAAACGCTTCTGTGGGGGGTTTTTGTTGGGTTTGGGTTTTTTTTTTTTAAATGGTAAAATTCGGCCTGTGTTTGGATCACTTTCTGTACGACCTCTTTATAGATTATTGTGATATGTTCTGTGTTGGTGTTAGTTTTGGTGCCCAAAGGGCTGTTTTCCCCAAACCTGCTGGGATTGAAAAGCGATTGTGTTSTTGTTGTATGGACAGAGTTGTGTTACCAGAGCTTCCCAGCTGAGATCCCGCAGCATTTGCCAGAGACCCTGGTTTTGGCACAGCCCTTCTGTTAATGGCTCCATGGAGCTTTTTATGAGTGCAGGAACCTGTGTTCATTTGTCTTATTGTAGAACTGGGGCTCTGAAGGTGTCAATGGGATYGAAAGTAGTAGAAAGGAATGGCTGGAAGCCATAAGAGGTGCTTWTGTGTTSGTGGTGTGGTCACCACAGTGATTGCAGTTACATGTTGTTTCTGGATGTTGCTGCATTCCCTTTCTGAAAATWCATGGGGTTTGCCTTCTTTCTCTGCTCTTCCTTGGATCTCTTTTTGTCCCACTTGTGTTTCTGTAAAGGAATAAATGCACTTTTTAAATGCACTTCTTACAGAAGAGGGATGGTTGAATATATTAAATTATATAATGAGCAGAAATAGGAAACCAGTCTCTTCTAGTGTTCCTTTTTGCATTTAGATGTTGAAAACTGTAAGTTCTTTTAAGATCCTTGATTGCTGAGCCAGTCATTTTAATTCCCCATTGGTAAATATGCCTGTTCAGATGTCACACTTCTCTGTTCTGAAGCAATCCTCTKTTACAGTCACTTCACCTCTCAGATTATTTTGTGCTCCTCTGATCAAGGAAGTCCCTGGATGAAGCTAAACATAATCCTGAGAACTGAAACTCCTCCAGTTGTTGTGTCTGAAACAGTCTGTATAATCTGTGCCCAGAAAAAGTGCGTGCATCCCTTGTGCCAGGTGCTCCTGAAGTTTCTCAGGGCATGACCTTTGAGATGGCTTGAAGAAGATGAGTGCTTTTCTTGCATATGAAACAGCAATATTAAATAAGAACTTTGAACACTGGGACCGAAATGAGTGAGGATCTCTAAGGCTGCTGCACAATTCCTCCTTTGCTTTTGTAAAGACAGCGGCCTTTTCTATATTGTCCAAAAGTTAATCCCTTAGATTTGAAATCTATTGTACTTGGTCATTCAGCAGCTAGATAACATCTGCTTCTAATTTCCTTGCAAGTTCTTGTTTTTACTGCCATTAATTCTCAGAGCAGCATGGAGGGCTRCCTGTCCAAATTGCAGATCTCTTTCCTCAATAACCCCTTTTGCCATGAGGTGCTAGAGCCAGTTTTGCCAAGAAGCATAAGAATTCTTCCATGGCAGAAGGGATTGCCACACTGAGTACAACAGTGTGTAAAAGAGGAGAAGGAAGGCCTGTAGATTTTTATCCWATGAGCAGACTTCCAAAAATTTCTATGAGACTTTTTTCCCAAGGGTATGCGGTTTGCAAAAGCATTGCATTCTTACAAACAGAGGGTGTGCTTTTCAGCTTGTAGATTATTTCATGCTTTTACCATGAMTGAGTTTGTTTAAATTCACTGTATTTTGAAGTGAAAGTGAAACTGATTAGAAAGTGAAAATAGTTACTTTAAATTTTTAAGACTTTTTTTAATGTAAATAGTGGAAGAGGAATGGGTAAAAGATGAGTTATTCTAAGGGCAAGATGAACATTAAAATTATAGTAACTGTGTATAGGTTAAAACTCCCCGAGTGKCAGAAGGAATAGGGAGCTAGGGACTTATTTTCAGCCTGTTGGTGCTCCATAAAAGGTGACGAGCTGCRGGTATTGTGTTCAGCATGATCAATATATTCCAACAATTCACTGAATTAAATTGCTCTTAAGTCAAAATTAATATTGGAGCAAGAGTTCTGTAAGCTTTATTGAAAAAATACCAGTTTTACACAAAAAGAAAAACCTCTGTAGTGTTYGAAAATCAGCCTCATTTTGGGCTCTATTTGATAATGGTGTACTCTGTAGGATTCAAATTTCTCTTTTTTGTTGTCTGCCTTTGTAGAAAACTCTTTTGCAACTTGTAGATATAAATTGTATTCATTGTCTGCATTTGTCTGGAAATCTAATAATGTTTTGACTTTCAACTTAYTTCAAGATTATGTAATATATTTTCAAATCTTGATATGGCCAAATTTCTGTCTGCACATCTTACAGAAAGGTATATGTGAAAGCCTRTCTGTTCCCAGTATAGTTGAATTTACATGGGGAACAATTAGCATAACACTTTAAAACTAACTCATGTCTGGCTCTCAAGGCAGCTCTGTTCAGTCCTTCCCGTCTTGTTGCTGTGACTCAGTTGATGGCACCCTCTCTCAAAAGCTGGCCCTGCTCCATGGGAACCTGTCTCTATCAGATACTGGCATGGAATCTCTCCAGACCAATCAGCACCGGAAATGCTGCCTTAGGATCATGTTAAACCTGACCATGTGGAAGTTAAACRTTCTTTGATGTGATGGTAGAGCTCTTCTCCCACCTCAGTTGTCCATAGCAGATCCTAAAGGATGGGGGTAGTTAGGAGTGGAGTGCAGCAGCCATTGCAAGAATAAGTGGTGTCATAAATACTGGATGTAGAGCCTATTCAAACTGGTTTATTTAAGTATTCCACTCAAATACTAATTGGCTGTAGGGTATTTCCTGACTAGCACCAACTGCCAACATGTGCTGTGTCCTCAACATACACTTGTCTTACTGTCCCACTTCATGCTTTTCCATAAGATTATCCCTCTTTATATCTTTGTCTTGGTTTTTCTCCCATCTTTCCTATTTTATTTTTCCTTTTGYCCCTTTCCAGGTGTTTTCAGCAGCAGGAGCTTAGTATGGTTCTGTAAGGGCTCTGTAAAGTGTGGGGTCTCAGCACGGCACCAGCGGGTCCCTACAGCCCTGGTCCTGCCAGGCTGGGGTGCCATGGGGTTTGTTCCCTGCTAATCTCTCTGGAGCAGCACACAATGAACTGCCAGTTGACAGCTGTGATGAGAGGATTAGGGAGCATTTGTTCAGAGAGAAAGGGTGTTTTTGAAGAGTGGAGAAYTTTCCTGATTCTGTAGAAACTTGAATATTGTGGGTCCTTGCACTAACAGTAGGACTCAACAAGCCTGCCCTGACTGTAGGGGTAACCGTTGAATTGCTGCAGGGTCAGGCTCAGAAAACCCTTTGGAATACCTGATTTTATGAAGAACCCAGTAAGTTCAGCTTAAAACTGTTCTGAAAGTGTGTGAATGAAGGAGGAGGAAATTTAAGTGTAAAAATGGAATGAGTAAGRATTACCTTGTAAAATTGTCATAAAGTAATCTTGAATGTAAGATAAAAATATGGTAGCCTGTTAATATTAGTGTTCCTCTGAACCTGAAAGAGCCTTGATTTTTATAATACAGTTCTTCAAAGCTTTCTGTCCAGGTGTCCTCCAGTGTGGCCCCCTTCTYTGGGAAATCTCCCTTAGAATTTGCCTAGTCTGCTCCCTGTGTGTTCTCATATTACTGTTTTCCTCTGAAGCTTTCTGCAGTGTTTTTCTGCCTTCTGCCTTAGACCTTTCAAACTTGTTTTCATCCCCATGTTTCTCAGTCTCTTAAACAAATGTCACAGAGTTAAGCTTCCTTTAAGTGACTTCAGCATATGTGACTCTTAAAAATGTAGCTGAAATGAGCTTAGATGCATTGATAACAGAGTATGTAACAAGTTGTATAAAGGAGTTGCTTTGCAAAGGTGGAGTTGTGCGTTATGTATATTGTGTCTTTTCCAGAGAATTCATTATTTTTTTACATAAATGCGTAATTTTGTAGCATGTGGCTGCTGAGAAAGAAAACACAAGGCTTTTCAGCTTTGTGCAGTGTTGGAACAGACTGTGGATTGAGCAGGCAGTGGGGATAGAGACCTACTCCTAACCTTGACCTTTTTCCTTCTGTTTCCAGTACAAGAGCCATTGCCTTCTGCAGAACTGATCTCTTCAAGGAAAAGTCCTTGCTTTCATTTTGTCCTTTCCATTCCTCCCTAAACGTACCTGTTCTCTTGGGAGCTGACTTCATTTGCAGCTGTGCAGTCTGTGCCTGTTTCTTTTCCAAGTGATTCTGTGTTTGATGTGCTCTTCAGTGGCAGTGCTGGAGAAGCAGAACTGCTCTGCCGACATTGGAAAGGGCTTTGCAGCGTCGGGGATCCAACAACAGATTATTCCTGGTGTAATATTTTCACTTGTGTTGAATTGCTTTAAACTTTGTGTATCTCTCCCAAGGTTGGAGGAGGATGGGGTGAAGTATTACAGTTTATTTCTGCTCTGTACTAAAAGAACATTTAATAAAATATGTTCATTGCAGCAAACTGTGGATGTTGGTAGACTGTTCAGTTAAAAATTCATGTAAATGCAGTTCAACCAAATATTTGACTGCTAGGTTAGTATATTGGTGGGACACTRAAGAGTCACCTCTCTCTTGTGAGCGGTGTTTTAGGATCTTTAACTCCCACAAGTGGTCATGGTGTCAGTGCCAGCCCCAGCCAGCCAGTGCTGATAAGAGACAGGGCTGCTGGGACGTTGTGCCATCTCCTGACTCATGGGGTCTCTTCCTGCAGGAGCAGGGTTTTCCTTGGGTTTCCCATCCCAGCACTAAGCCTGACCTTGTTTAGCTTGAGGTCTGAGAGTACAGGCTGATGTCACAGCTGCCATGTAACAGAGTAAAGAATCCTTCTGAATGCTGTTAGTGGTGTAACTGCAATTGGAACAAGAGGTCTTGTTTACTTCCTGCAAAATGTAAACCTTTTTTTTTCTTGTTCACATCTGTCTTCACATCAGTAATTGGAATTTTACTGCAYAAAGATTGAATATTATGTTTGGTCTTGTTTACAGATCTTATAGCAGAAACTTTTTGCCCAAACTTCAGTTACTTTTAACTTCCTTTCGTCCTGTTCTGTGATGGTACAGGTTTCATTTTCAAATATGTGTTATATGCCAAAGTCATCTTGGATTCTATGGGCCTACGTTTTTTGTGTTCTTCTCACAGACACAGTACAGTAATGTAGGGTATGAACAAAGCCATTAACCAGAGATCAAGGTTTACATGTCAGTAAACTTTATAGATGCTTTCAGACATCGCAAACTTCTGAAATTCACTTTTCTTCCGTATGAAAGTAGCTTTTTGTGGAAGAATAGTATGTATAGGAAACACTACTGTATTTTTATCTGCAATAATATATGTAGGTTCTGGGTACCTCTTGAATCTGTTATGTGATAAAAGCTTTGTAAGATTGAGATCTTTAATGTTTTTTTAGATCAACATGATGCATAAGTTTAAAACTGCATCTGTTTAAAGGGATTTATGACTAAAACTGCTTGTTTTTCTACAGAATTGTCTGGTGTTTCTCAGCTTGAAGAAGATCTGCAGTCATTATTGATCCTCTTTCTTGGCGTTACCATTTTTGAAGTGAAGTTTGCCTAGCTTTCTAGTGTGAGCTCTCTTTGCAGCCATCTTAAAAAAAAAACTAAAAAAAAAAAAAAGAAATTTTTTTGATCCATAAAATAGACAAGCTCTAGTTCTACAATGTCCAAGTCATTCCAGCAGTCATCTCTGAGTAGGGATTCACAAGGTCATGGGCGTGACCTCTCTGCAGGAATAGGCCTTCTTGCTGCTGCTACCCAGTCTTTAAATATGCCAGCATCTCTTGGAAGGATGAACCAGGGTACTGCACGCCTTGCTAGCTTAATGAATCTTGGAATGAGTTCTTCATTGAACCAACAAGGATCTCATAGTGCACTGTCTTCTGGTAGTACCTCTTCCCATAATTTGCAGTCTATATTTAACATTGGAAGTAGAGGTCCGCTCCCTTTGTCTTCTCAGCACCGTGGAGATGCAGACCAGGCCACAAACATTTTGGCCAGCTTTGGTCTGTCTGCTAGAGACTTAGATGAACTGAGTCGCTATCCCGAGGACAAGATCACTCCTGAAAACTTGCCTCAGATCCTTCTACAACTTAAAAGGAGGAGAGCTGAAGAAGGTTATGGTAGAGATGGCAGATCATCCACACGGGAACCACCGTACAGAGTACCTAGGGATGATTGGGAAGAAAAAAGGCATTTTAGAAGAGATAGCTTTGATGATCGTGGTCCTAGTCTCAACCCAGTGGTTGACTATGACCATGGAAGTCGTTCTCAAGAATCTGGTTATTATGACAGAATGGATTATGAAGATGACAGATTGAGAGATGGAGAAAGGTGTAGGGATGAATCTTTTTATGGTGAGACTTCGCATAACTATCATAAATTTGACAGTGAGTATGACAGAATGGGTCGTGGTCCTGGTCCCGAGAGATCTCTCTTTGAGAAAAAGAGAGGTGCTCCTCCAAATAGCAATATTGAAGACTTCCATGGATTCTTACCGAAGGGTTATCCCCATCTGTGCTCTATATGTGATATGCCAGTTCATTCTAATAAGGTGAGTTATGCACCAGATACTTCTATTTTCCTTTACGTTGTAGTATCTGTTCTGTTTTTACCTATTTCTTTAATTATTTCTATGGCCTGGTTGCTTTTGAAATGATCTGAAAGTTGGTTTGAGAGTGAAAAAGGCACTTGGTTTATTTGCAAGGTAATTGTTGACAAACATTGTAAACCAGGGCTTTACATTAATGTATTTTATTTGCCCAGATTGCTTAACTTCAAGTCAAACAGCTATCATCTACTGGGATATCTTGTTTATATTTTACATCTACATGTTCTCTTAACCACAAACATCTGGCATTCAAGMAGTTTTGGGGTGGGTTTTGGTATTTTTTTGTTGGTTTGGGGTTTTTTTGCAGTGTAACAACTGTGCCATTCCGGAAGCTAGTTTCAGCTCTCCTCCACATCTGTCTTGATTGCTGATTTATATGTAGTTAAGATGCATTCTTGCACAGTTCTGCTTTTTCCCTGTCCAAAGGGAAAGAGTTAATGTAGAGCCCTGGAACTTATTTGGAAAAGTAAAAACCMCGTTTTAGATTAGCTCATTCTTGCCTTTTTAATTTCACTTTAACACTCTATCTCATACTATGGCTGAAATTTGTCGTCATTTTTCTCCTTTATTCACAACTTCCTTAGAACACTTCAGACTCACTTTTTATTGTCACATGTTGCATCTATCCCTGTAGACTCTCCRAGCAATCAGTCTGCTGTTGCAGTATCCTGCTTTGTGTTCCTAGTAGTGTTCTTTACTTGGCTCACAAGTAGAGTGGATCTTCGGGTGTGTTCGGTGATGCTGAGGCTTCCCTCTTAGTTATCCATGACTAGTGCAACTCCRCAAAGGAAGCAGGTTACTCAAAATGGCCTGCTGATTCAGATGGTATTTTCAGAGCCTTCTCACTTTCAGCTTTTCCAATGTACTCATCTTGCTGATTTCCAGTATACTAGGCAATTTAATTGTCTGATTGGCTAATAGAGTGCCCCTCTTGTCACAATTAGTGGCTAATTAGCTTGAAGGCCTTCAATTGAAAACATAATACATGCTATTACTGTAGAATTGGTACAATGTGGAATTGCTGTTACTAACCGTTTCTTTACAGTTACCTCTCAAAAAGTGCTGCTTCTGTACATSTGATCTTTTCGAAACACAAGAATTATTCTGTCCCTGCAAAGAAAGAATCAAACTTCTAGAGCACATGCTGTTATGGCTCCACCTTATCTGACAGTTTATGAACTTGTGTTGCTTTAATTACTTTTTGTATAAAACACAGTAATCCGGGTTTCTTGTCTGCTGTATTTCACGTTTATTTTCACAAAAGTTTTAGTGTTAACAGTTTAGCTGCCATGCTCAGTTCTGTAAAAGGACGTCATTTGTTTAGATTGCAAGCATAAACTTCTGAGGCCTTTGAAGATGGCAACCAGTAATCCAGTAAGTAGGGGTCTTTTTAGCTCTTTGTTTTAAAGGCTCATTGCTCTTAGTGTGCTTTGGAATGCAGATCTTATGAGAGGATATCCACATGGAAATACCTTTCCAGGTATGAGGAATACCAAATTCTTTTAACAGCATAACCAAGTGGCTGACTTCTTCTGTAACATGTAAAACTTTTTTTTTTTTTTAGGAGTATACTTTGACTTTAAAACTGCTAGTACACTGTAAAATATTTGCGATTGGATCATCTGGTTCTTATGTCCCAAGTTTGGGCTTTGTTTCTAATTTCAGAAATCATGTCACCACAAGAATTTTTCTCTTTCTCTCCTTCTTTCCTCTGCTTTGTATACCCAACCATTACAGCATTCCTTATTTTGTGTMTCCCACAAAATCAAATCAAGTAAAACATAACTTTTAAAGTAATCTGATTTGAACCAAAATTTATGGAAAGCAGAAAGGGAATGCTTTTCTTAGCTGGGACTATGTAAATTTATTACTGCAATAACAATCACATTTTCCCCACTTCCAGATAAAAATATCAGAGATTTTAAAAAGTGTTTGATCAAGCCATATGTATTTTTAATGCAAATAAGGTGTTAAACATCCTTAGTGTAACTTAAATTGGCAGATTAGTCTTCTTTTTTTATTATTATTTTGGTGATGTTCTTAATTGCTTCTTTAATATGATATGTGTGTATTTTAAGACCCAGTTTATTTTCTGTCTGAAGTAAATTGTGCCCCAGTTATTTCACGCATTTTGTCAATCCTGATCCCTTTATCAGAGCATGAGGTGTTAGACGTGGAGGRGTTGTTTTCCTGCCAGAGAGAAAGACTGATGCAAGCCAAGCAGATGAATTTGGAGGTTAAACATTTGAACCTGGTACATCTCAGAGGGAAAACCTGGTAGTGGCCCTGGGAGAGGGCTGGCTAAAATTAGGTGCTTGAGTGTGGCCTCATTTTCTGAGGAACAGCGTGTCCTCTCACTTGCATCAACTGAGCCAAAGGGTAATCTGGGTTTTTAGAAACTCCGTTTAGGTTTTCTCTCACTGAACTTGGGGCCTTTGTGTTAATGAGTTCTTGTAAATATAAATATTTGGTGCTCCAAAACCTTGGGGAAGGGATGCTTCTGACTGCATGTAGGCAGTAAAGGGAATCCAGATTAAGAATTGTGTAATAAAAACTTAAAGTAGATGAGCCACCATTGTTCCCTGGGGGAAAAGAAAAATCTGAAGAAATAAGTCAGATGCCCATTTTTTTGCCAATTCAAAAGCATTTTAATGAGTAGATCTCCCAAACTTTGCCTCTAGTTTACAAATGATTCTAAACTGAAGTAAAAKTTATTTTAAATGATCTCTTGAGACAGATCCAAAGCGTGTTATGTCTGTCAGAACCAACCACTGCAGCTTTCCTGATTGTGCACCCACATTTAGAGGGATTTGGGGGTTTAAAGGACTGTGAGTGTAGTACTAASACTTGTTAGCAAGTGTTGAACTGAAGAAACTTCATATTGAATGGTTTGTAGATTTTTTTTTTTTTTGGTGGGTATTTTTCATCCTAATTGCCAGTCTATTAATAGCTGCAGAGCCTACTTCTTGTGCAGTTAACAAGAAATAGTGGTGCTCTCATTTTACCTCTTGATAAAATGGATGAAGATTTCATCTTGCTTCAYGTCAGGACCATTATGGAGTAATATTGTAGTACTTTATGAGAGATTTTAAATCCTGGTTTTTCTCCTTTGTGGGAAGTGTAGGGTATGTATTTAATATATGGAAACACCACAGTGAGCCTTGGGAGTGTCTCATTGTACTCAGAAGGATAGCTGTAGTGTTGCAGAGACCAAAAATTTGAAAACATGAGGGATTGGGCAGAAATCTTTTGTGGGTGCTGAGCAGACACAGACATGGAAGAAGAGCCGCATAAAGCAGCTGCCAGTGCCAGCATAGTTGAAAATGTGTCTGAAAGGAAAAAATCTTTAATTGAAGAAAACCTTCAGCCCCAAGGTTCCTGATTTACTCCCCCTCTGCTTATCTCTGCTGGTTCCTTTCCTCGCTGAGGAGCAGCAAAGTGAAGGTCAGGCTGTGGCTCCCAGATGTGCAGCAGGGAAGCTCCAGAGGTTCTATCACTTCACGAATGTGAACAATGCACAGACTTGTGCTCTTACTTGTAAAAATGTCAAGATACTGCGATCAGGAACTAAAATAAATAACGCCCTTTGTGGTTAAAACAGTCTGCAGAKAAAAAGTAGAAATCCCTCATTCCTTCCTAATGCTAAAACCAGAACCAGGTTGATTTGCTTTAATTTAATTATTTCTGCTTTGCACCATCTTGATTTAGATCTACATTTTCCCTTGATCATTCCCCTTGAATGGTCATATATTTTGCATTTCACCTATATACTTATAGTTTGTCCTAGCTATGCAGTTTCATTTCCTTTAGTCTTTCCTTTCTGAATTCCGTGTAATTTCTTGGCCTCTTTATGGTTCTAAAAATTGGAATGTTTACTTTACATTAATCTGTAGAAATCTGAGGAATGAAGCAGAGAGAGCGGAGGAAATTCTGAAGTGCCTGGAGACAAACACTCAGCCTTCAGTTCCAAAGGCTGCCATGGCACTCTGTGCTCTAGTTTTCCAGGGAGCTTTGCACTTTGAGGCAGGAGTGAGCCCAGTTCCCATCAGWCACCCTTTCACCCAGGTTAGGAGGGAGGAGGTAGGTCCACTGTCAGCGTCTCTTCAAAGCACCAGAGACAGATTCCATTATCTGTGTATCTGTGAAACTGCAGCTTAGAAGAGCAGACTCTGCGCTGTAGGACATGACTTTGTGAAAAGCACTTCCATGTGTGGCTGCTAATTGTGCCTTGTTTACTTTGCTGCAGGAGTGGAACCATCACATCAATGGAGCGACYCACAGCCGCCGCTGTCAGCTGCTGCTCGAAATGTATGAACTGGAAGTACAGTAACTGGGGAGGAGGGCTCAGCACCAACCCTGCCACAGCTCAGGGAGCTCTGGGGTGGTGCTCAGGCACAGGCTGGGATTGTTGGGTGTCTTGTGCAGGCCCARGAGTTGAACTGGGTGATCATTGTGGGTCCCTTCCARCTTAAGATGTTCCCTGATTCTAAATAACTTTTATGTTACACATAGCAGGTTTACTGTGCCTTTTAGAGAATAAAAACAATCTTAAAGCATCTTCAGGACAGAAAGGGATCCTGGTTCATAACTTTGGAATCCTGCTTGATGTATATGTAACAGTTGGATCTTAGCAGCTGAGAATCTRTTGAATCAAATCTGATATCACCTTGGTACGTTTTTTGTTGTAAACCCAGCAGTTCTGCAGACAGTGTAGGGAGTTTGTCCTGAAGAACAGCGTTTCTGTCAGTGCTATTCATGGCTCTGGCTGCAGGCCTGAAGTGTTGCCTGTGCTGCAGCTGTGTTACACCTACAGGTACCACTGCTTGTGTGAAGTGTTACACAGCTACAGATCGCATTTTTCTTATATTTTCTTTTCATTTTGTTTCTTTTAAGATACCCAGAATGGAATCCTGACAGTGATTCAGGACATGGAATGTAAGTAGCAATTAATTTTGAAGTATTTATTATTGTTCATTTTGAAGCAGAGGACATTCCTAATGTTTTCTGTGAAACAACACCTCATTTGCTTCAGATGGATTCCTCCCCTTGTTTTCTAGCTGAAGGGCAGCAGTAAAAGTAGCCTAAGCTGTCTGCATAGAAACTCTGCAGAAATTAGAGTGTTTTGTGAATGAAAGCTTCACAGTTTTTTGGTTTAAAATGACAGTGTTCTCCCCTCTTTCTAGGGGTGATCCCTTTATGTTGCAGCAATCTACAAACCCTGCACCAGGAATTTTGGGACCACCACCACCCCCATTCCACCTTGGAGGACCTCCTGTTGGGCCCAGAGGTAACCMCAACAGGCACCTACCTTTACAAGGCTTAACTTACTGATGGGTTGTTCTTGGGGTTGTTTTAACTCCTGTTTTAATTTGTTATTGGTGTTATGAAACAACAAAGGAAAACACTTTCCTGAGCAGTAGAGCTGAAATACTTTGGCCAGAARAGGACTAAAGACTGGTACTGAGATCCCACACTTCACCTTTCTGCCAGCTGCCGATTTCCTAGGGCTGGTGATTTTTAACTGTGATTCGTCTGCACATGTTTTGAGCTTGGATTTTTTTCCTGTCCAGGAGGTTCTTGTGTCTGTCTTCTGAGTAGCTACATGTAGGTGGAGTTTCCTGTGTGAAACTTGTAAGAATTCATTGTCCTAAGTGTTTTTCACCCCTAATTCCAAGTGAATTTGAGAAATCAATTGGAATAGCAAGTGAGAAATGGGAAGATGGATGATGCAAACCTTTTCCTCTCATGGCAGAAGCTAAGAATCAGGTTCTTGCCTGATGCTCTTGCTTCGCACCTTTAGATAGTTCAAACAACTAAAAGAGCAAAACTAATTAATTTACCTAAATATCAGGTAAGTATACATTGTAATTATCCCAAAGTACTTACACTTGACAGAGWACAAGCATTTTAGACACTTTTTAGATCATAGATGCATTCATACTTAATTTCATCAAAATAACACCGTTACTTTTTCAAAACATCTCAAATTTAATTATAAGCCAAAATGTTTGAAAGGAGTTTTTTGGTTTTGTGTTTTGTTTTGTTTTTTRATGGGTATAGTGGTAGATTTGGTGATGTTTTAGAACCTAAACCCTGAATTGTAAGAAGTGTGTCTTAAATAAAGAAATCTCACATCCTGTGTATACAGAGATGTTTTGCTCTGGCAAATCTTATTTAAAACAGGAGATTGTTTTTTTCCTATGGGCTATACTTATTCTCTGCTCTTCCTGAACAGCAATAAATGCAGCTCTTTCTCTCATGTTAAGGTGAAGGAGCAGGAGTGAGGAACCTAAGTTACAAGTGCTCTGACATAAATTGAAAGCCTTTTTAGACTACAATGAAATAATTAGTTTTTAAAACTTAATGTCATTCTGGTTTGGTATTACAAGTGATAYGTCTTTTAAGAACTCATGATAAGATGTGTTAATCCCAGTTTTACAGGTTGAACTAAGCTTGTTCATTCTTTTAATTTCTTAAAGGAGCTGGAAATGGAAATATGCAAGGACCCAGACACATGCAGAAGGGCAGAGTGGTTAGTATTTTAAATGCATTATTTTTTTAACTTGTATTTTTGTTATATGATTTTTCTGTGATTTCTTAAGGTGTGGGTTTTGCTGTTCTGTTTTTTTTTGTTTTTTTTTTAATGATTGTCTTTAGAAGTGAGATTTTAGAATTTATTTGTGTGAAACTACTGAATCTTTCACRTGAGATTGGGGGTTTGTTGTGTTAATTATGAAATATTTATTCCAAAACTGTACAGAATTTCTTCAGACTTTCTCTTTATGATGAAGCTATAGGACAAACTTACATAAAGACAACTTTGGCATGGCAAGCATCTTCCTCTGGAAATTATTAGAAATTCTATGCTGTTTCTATATTCATCTTGTTTTGGTTACTAGGAAARATAGATATAAAAATTTTTAACAAGTTTAAAAAGTTCTACCAGTAGAGCAAGCCATGGCAGACTCTTCAGGTTTGCTGGTACCCAGAGTTTTTTTCATGCTGTGTAGACGTGCTTTGTCTTTAACAGGAAACAAGCAGAGTTGTGCAYATCATGGATTTCCAGAGGGGAAAAAATTTGAGATATCAGCTGCTTCAGCTCGTTGAACCCTTTGGCATAATTACAAATCATCTGATTCTAAACAAAATCAATGAGGTAAGGTTAGGTTTCAGGGCACTGCTGGTGGTGCTGGCTGGTGTCTCTGGTGGGCTTTGTGTCACTGTGAGGGCTTTGTTTTGGAAAAGGACTTGCTCAGCCCCCCCATGATACGACACRCGTGTAACCAAGGTCATGTGGGAAAGGAGGAGTGTGTTTCCAGATGTGGCTGTAGTGCTGCATTTTCACTTCAGTGTTGAAAAACCCTCCTTGTTGGTTGTTCATAACTTTCTCAACAGCATGACATTCTTCTCTGGTTTTAATACTGTGAAAACTCACTTGGTCTTAGTTTGTATTACTCAGTGTGTCATGTTTTGAAGTGTGGAAAAAGGCAATATCATAGAAGTGCAAAAGCAGGAAGCAATTGAATGTTTTGAATCCAAATCTAAGTGGAATGTAAACAAACAAAATAGCACTGAAATAAAGTATCTGAAATTCATGCCAAGTTCTGCAAGTCAGTTCATGTTGTAACCAAAAGCAGTTTTCATTTCTGATGAAGTTATTTTTAAAAGAAAGCATGGAAGAAATTGAAAATTTGAAACAAAATTAGATTCCTGCAGGAGCAGCACTTCATTTGGTTTCATGTGATTTCAGGCATTTATTGAAATGTCGACCACTGAAGATGCCCAGGCTGCAGTCGAATACTATTCAACAACACCTGCCCTGGTGTTTGGTAAACCAGTCAGAGTCCACTTGTCACAGAAATACAAGAGAATAAAGGTAAAAGAGTTGGGCTTATTAGCATTACCTTATTTTAATCAGGGGCAGCCTGTCTTACAAGGCTGTTGCATTTAAGTTATTCTTAATTCCTGTACTTCTCAGTTTTATCAAATTATSAAGGGACAGTCACCCATGTAATATTTTACATGTAGCTCTTAAAAAAAAATGTCATTCCCTTGTAATCTTAGAAACCTGAGGGTAAGCCTGATCAAAAGACTGAGCCACCAAAACCAGAACTTGGTCGTGTGATCCACCTGAGCAATTTGCCCCACTCTGGGTACTCTGACAACGCCGTGCTCAAACTGGCTGAGCCCTATGGGAAAATTAAGAACTACATCCTCATGAGAATGAAAAGCCAGGTAACTGACTGGGGAGCATCCTTGGGGGAGGGTTTGGAGAGGGTTTTGCACACCTTTAGCTGGGCCATGTGTAGACTTTCTGCTCTGGCATATGTTTGGAAATGACCCAGGGTCTGTCTAGGTTTGCTGYGGAGCTTCCTGTGAGATGTCCCTGGAATAGGAGCTGCTTTAAAAACAGGAGCAGGCCTCAGATGGGGAAAGGGTTTTACCATTGAGGCTTAATTTTTTGATTATATAGATTTCTTGGAGCCTTGAGACTGTTTTCTTAGGGCTGAAAAACCATTACTTMTGAAACATTAACAAATATATTCCACTGTTACATATTTTTTTATTATTTATTTTTCATTCTTTAAACAAAAGCAGTCCTCCTGTGGCTCTAGCTTGGAAAAGAAAGGTTTGAAGACAGACCATTGCATGTGTATAGTAAAATGCTTTCAATGTGCATTGATAGACATGATTTTTATAAATACATAAGAGTTTAAACTACTTTGCACTAATTTTTTTAAGCTTTACTGTCCCAGTTCATTGCTCCCTTGAGTTAAATAGGAMGTTCCACTGCTTTTTCAAAGAGATGGGTGCCTGAATCCTTAATCCTGTGAAAAATTACTAGACTATTGTGTGACCCCTAGGAAGTCCTCCCTGGCCTTATTTCATTGGAAAAATAAAATCCCTTGCTGCCTAAGTTGGCTGCTGAAACTGCCTTCAAATTTCTGGCAAAGCTACTGCAACCCAGATGTGTTTGTTTAAAGCTCATTCAGCAACCTGAGTATGCCATAGGCTTGTTCCCAAGAGGTTCTCCTCACAAAGCTGGAGGAGCAGCAGTTGCTGCCTTTCTGTGTCAGGCTTCTCTCAAAAACCAAAGATGAAATAGKGGGGTAGTTTTTCAGCTCCTCTGAAATTCTCAGGTACATAAGCACTAAGTAATAGTTTCGTTGTCCTGATACTTTTTTATTTAAATAATATTTTACTTTATGGTGATTTTTTTGGCAGATTATTTAAATGCCTGTTTAATTTCAAAACTTTCTGTGGGACAGATGTTACTGAATTGAAAAGCTGGGGTTTGTAGAGCACCTGGGTAAATGTTTAAGTGTTTGGAGAGGGTGGATGTAGCTGAACCTCATAATTTTGTTTCAGCATTTGGAAATGCTGCATTTCAAGTTAAATTGCTTTGTCTGAAAAAGTGTGTGTTCTAGAGTTCTTTTTAGTGTGTGTTTTAATCTTTGCAGGCTTTCATCGAGATGGAGACCAGGGAAGATGCTTTGGCCATGGTTGAGCATTGTGCCAACAAAGCGCTCTGGTTCCAAGGCAGATGTGTGAAAGTGGATCTATCTGAAAAGTACAAGAAACTGGTGTTAAGGGTAGGGAGTGTTTTTACTTTTTTCATTGTAGTTGAAGGTGTAAAGAAAGGTAGAAGACAGCCAATGCTTCTTGAAAACTTGCTTGTAAAATGGAACGGTTGGCTTTAATGTTTTCTGTCTCCTCAAGTGCAGTTACTTGGCATGAGTGTGGTGTTATGAGGCCTAGAACAAGTTAAAGGATATTCATTTTAGGTTTAAAAATACCAAAAAACTACTATAGTTCAGATTTCAGAGTAAATAGTGTAGATTTTAGTTAATATCACTCTGTTTAGAACATTCTATAATGTGGGTTTYTTTTTTTTCCATCTTCTCTGAGAATGAAAGTTTGTGAAAACTGCACCTCTGCCTGTGCATCAGGGTAATATTCCTGCAATTATAAGTCTTCATTGCACTRAGACAGCTGCTAGAAAACTGAGATGGGCTCAGTTGGTCAGAGCATGGTGCTGATAATGCCAAGGTTGTGGGTTCAACCCACGTATGGGCCACTCACTGAAGAGCTGGACTTGATGATCCTTATGTGTCCCTTCCAACTCAGAATATTCTGTGATAATAATAAATTTCTGTGATAATAAAAGCAGGAGAAAGCTGAACTGTCAAGCTGTTTCCTAGAAACATCAGTTTTGTTGTGGAGCACGAAGAAATTTTACTGTTGCACATGATAATGCAGCAAAATGAGCACTTAGTGGCAAGTTGAATAGATTTCCTTGTTACTGCCTAAGAGTGACATTTCCTGTTCAGTAATTCATGAATAGGTGAAGTGGTGGGAGTCTGCTAAAGGTTTTCCATTAAGGATTGGGAGAAAAGTACAGGTAGGACTGATCCATGCCAGTGCCTGCGTCACATTCTATTGGTTAATAAACAAACTAGGAATTGTATGTGAATTTGCTGGAGCAGGATATCCCATTTGTTTTGTACTGGATAACTGATAAGCACTGTGAATAAAGGCAGGGGATTTCTAGGTTRGTCAGGTCCTGTCTGACATAGAAATAAGAGTTGATTACCCTTGGTGGGTATCATGGGCAGAGTCCTTGGGGGTTAATGTAACTGGAAGTACTTGGCTGGATTTTGCTTGGCTTCTGGTCTGAATTAATGCTGCAGTGGTTGTGTAAATCCTACTCTGCTGTGACTCACAGATTTTAATTTTATTTTAGATTCCCAACAAAGGAGTTGAACTGCTGAAAAAGGACAAAACCAGGTAATTTCCTATTGTTAAAGCATAATGTTGTTTAAAAGAAATATGAAAATACCTTATTCAGAGTATAGAAACAATAAAAAAGAATCAGGCAAGCTTTGAGATCAAATGGTTGKTTGTTGTGCCCAGAGACACAGAGATGAATTGTTTCTAATATGCTACCCACCTCTTCCTCTAATGATGGAAATTTCACAGCCTCTTCAGGCTCCTCAGGAAATCCTTTGCAGTCCCTAATTAGCCTTGYCTTCCTGCAATTTAAACCCAGGAGCAGTTGTCCTGTCTTGTAAGGATAATTCTTCCTTGCTGCAACCTTTTGTATGTCTGAAGAATAGTGTCCTCCAGGGTTGCCTTCAGTCTTCCATTTTGTGAACTGAAACACAATAGTTTTCAGGCTTGTCCAGAGAAATATGATCTTTTTCTTTAGTAATTTCTGGGCTCTCCAGATTTACAAGCAACAATGTTCTTTGTTCTTTACAGAAAGAGAACATACTCCCCAGACAGCAAAGAATCTCCCAGTGATAAGAAGTCCAAAACAGAAGCTGCACAGAAACCTGAAAGTGGCAATGCAGAAGAAAAAGCAAAGGAGGAGAAACAAGAGGAAGCTGCTGAGCCTTCAGGTGCCAAGAGTGGAGAGCATTCAGCAGAGCAAGATGAGCCCAGTTTACTCTTGGAATCAGAAGATGAGCTGCTGGTGGATGAGGAGGAGGCAGCAGCACTGTTAGAAAGTGGCAGCTCAGCAGGAGAGGATGCAGATGTTGCCAATTTAGCTGATGTGGCTRCTGAAGAAAAGAAGGACACACCTGATGATGCAACTGTAAAAACTGAGGGCAGTGTTGCGGCCACTCCAGCAGCCAAGAAAAAACTTAAAAAGGTAAATCTTACAGCAAGGTACTGAGGGTAGCCCAGTCTAATTTAGGTAGCACACTGTGTGCATTCTGTTGCAGAGCTGCCTCTCTGGGTCTTTAAAACACGTTTCTGGAGAGAAACAAGTGTTAAAGCTCCTGTGAAAAGAGTGGAAGATCTCACTGGATGTAACTTTTGCTTGCACATGGATTCGGTTATAAATCCCTGCTTCTATTCTGATGGAAGCCTTTAACTTAGAGGCTTCTGCCCCTGTTGCTTCCTGGGGATTTGCTTGCTTTCTCTTCACCCCTTTTGACTCATACTTAGCCATTAACTGTGTTCTCCTGAGCAGTTTCTCAGAAACTGGCTGTAGTTACCCTTGAGCCCAGAAATTATGTTAAAAAATAATTTACTGGGCACTTGAGGCTAATCTGGACTTGGACAGAACTGGATGTACACCTATACCGACTGAGAGGCAGGCAGGGCCATCTGCAGTTAGCCAGGGCCCCTTTCRCACTGGAGAGAGAAAATAACTGGTTTCAAGGTGTTTCCAGGCACAGGCAGCTTGCTGTGAATTCCCTTTTTCTCACCACATGATCCCATACTCTTGTGGGTTTTATGTCTTACCAGCTCCTTTGTTAATCATACTCAGTTCAGTGGAGTAGTTTTAGTGCAAAGTTTTAGTAATAGGTTGACTTGAACTGTTGTTTTGCTAGAAAGGYGTGTTCCTAATTAATGAATGAGGTGTACATGGATTTCAATTTTGGGGGATCCCTCTGTCGGGAACCTAGATAACAGTGCTGAGACCAGTACTGGTGATACAAATGGTATTAGCTCTTTTTCTTAGTGTTCCTTAGTATGTGTGCATTGGTTGTAATAAACTGCCTCAAACCCAAACTTAATTCTTTGAAGACTTACATTCCCAAAGCTAATGCTGCTTCAGTGCTGCTCACAATTGCTGTTAAGTGTGTGGAATTGTGATGACTACTTATCAGCAGGAACATTTCAAAAATTGAGAATTTAAASAGAACAGTCCCTGTTCTAATGAAATCTGGATTTTAAAAGGCCTCTACAGTTCAGGTGGTTGGTGGGATTCAGCTTGGCTTTTGTTTGGTTTTCTTTGTGTTTTGGTGTTTTTTTTTAATGTGGATGCTGTAAGCTTTCCACTGGTTGAAAACAGCTTTTAGTTATTTTTCAGAAAATTTCATACCATTAGTGGGGACAGAATAGTTCTGGTAAGGTTTGACCTTTTCTTCAGGCATGAATTTGAGGATCTTGTGGTGCTATGAATTTGAGGATCTTGTGGTGCTGTCAAATAGAAACAAAATTGATGCACTCTAAAAGTGCTTTCACTTAAAATACGTTAAAGAACTTTCAGCTTCAGAATTTAAGTGTGTTTTTTGCTCTGTTCTTAAGTTGAAATCACATGTTGCTATGGTGAAACAGTGGCCCCTCCTGACGCAAAAAAGTAATAATTTTGAAGTGGAATCCTTGATTCTGGGGCACAGAGAGACTTTGTTAAACCTCTGCATCCTTGAGTAACAATTTGAGTGAATGAGGCAGGTCTTGGAGGAAGAGATCAGAGAAGGTATTTCTGTTCTGAAGGTTAGGAGAGGTCAAGGGAAACCCTGCAGCCTGAGCTGACGTGAGACCCCCGTTTTCCCTGCAGCGCTACGTGGGCGGCTTCCCGCGGAGCATGGAGGGCTTCGTCACCCTGGACGAGGTGGGCGACGAGGAGGACTCGGACCACCAGAAACTCCGCAAGTCGGGCCTGGCAGCAAAGGCTGCTGGCAAGAATGAGGACAGCCTGGCWGAGATCAAGGTGGACAAGATTGAAGAGCCAGAGCAGGAGAACGAAACGCTAGAAAATGGAACTAAGAGCGAGGAAAATGCCAAGGCTGAAAGCGCTGAAGCKTCTGATACTGCGACAGCACAGGATACTGAGAAAAATGCCCAGGAAAATACAGACCCCCAGGGCGAGCAGGAGACAAAGAGTGCCCAAGAGAAACCTCTTGTCCCAGATGAGTTTAGGATTGGGCCATACCAGCCAAACATTCCTGTTGGTAAGGCTGTTTTACATTTTTCCAAAATGTTCTCTGTGCACAGTAGCATTTCTCATTTCATCTGACTTTTATTTTTGGCAACACATTGCCCCATAGCCTTTCATTTTAGGGCTTCCCCTTCCTCCCCCTTCTTCACTCCTGCCCTAAACCAAGTATTTTCTTTCTTCTTTATTTTCATACTGTTTTTCATGACACTTTCCATAGGCAGAACTTGAAAGAGGTATCTTTTAGCAACACAAATTCAATTGCTAGCACAAAGCACAGCAGTGGTAATAGTTCAGAGTCATACTAAATACT
Source organism: Malurus melanocephalus (assembly GCF_030028575.1). NCBI lineage: Eukaryota > Metazoa > Chordata > Aves > Passeriformes > Maluridae > Malurus > Malurus melanocephalus. The sequence continues at coordinate 441,844 of NW_026623603.1, forward strand.
CCAAAACTGATCACAAAACATTGTGAGTTCTTTTGAAAGAACCAATAAAATGGACCCTTAATCTGAAAGGTTGATTTTTAAATTAAAAAAAAATCCTGCACATATTTAGTTACTACTAGGCCCCTGCTTGACTAAATTAGAGCAGAGACTTTTAAAGATAAAGCAGCTTTTAATGTAAAGTGAATTATGGTTTTAAGACTTAGCTGAAATGACATATGACATTAAAAATGATGTAGAGTAGATCTCTTAGTTTATTTTGTGGTGTTTACTTCTCTAGGTGTGAATTATGTGGTACCCAAAACAGGGTTTTATTGCAAATTGTGTTCCCTGTTCTACACAAATGAAGATGTTGCAAAAAAGACCCATTGCAGCAGCCTTCCTCATTATCAAAAGTTGAAGGTAAGGCAAAAACTTGTTCATTTTAAATGGCTTGATTCTTTCTGGGGAATAGAGCTCAACAAGTCYGGACTGAGAATAAAAATGCCTTTCAGGCAGTGGAAATTGGCTTATTYTATAACTTTCAACTCTAGGTAGACCTCTCCAAACTTCATCACTATTGAAAATAATATGGAGAATACACAGCTTAAAGAGGGGCCCCAGCTTTTTTTTTATCTTGTAAATTTGGATTAAAGAGGGAATTCCAATGGGAGTAAGGCCAGGCTTAGAAGTAGGGGTGCAGAGTAAATACAGATGGCCCAGATCCCTTGCAGTTGKCGCTTTGAGAGTGTTTTTAACCAGTCAGCAAACCTTAAGATGAAGTTTTTATATGTTWAAAAAACAAAAACATTTGCAACTTCTGATTTTGTGAGCACTTTTTAAATTTTCTAACTGGATGAGGTATCACATGATTGCATGGCATGAGTGACAGTGCTGCTGCTGTAACCTCATACTGTGAGCTGCAAACATCACCTCCAGGAAGGGGCAATCCCAAAGGAATTCTGATAGTCCTGCAATGTCACATTAATGCATTTCGTGGCAGTTGGTAACCTGTGTTGAAAGCAAACCCCAGGGGCTCCACAGAGGAGAAGATGGCACCTCCAAACATTTACCTTCTCCTTGCAATAACAGGAAACCCCTAAATAAGCAGAAGACCCAGGAGGGCAGACGGTATAAAAATTGTCACCAAAGAAACAACACTATGAAAGAGTAGATCAGAAAATCAGTTTTCATGCAGGATCTTGCAGGAAGAAAACCCACCTCATCCATCACCATAGCATTTTTTTCTTTTTCTTTTTTTTTTTTTTTCCATTGAGGTACCTGCTTATGGGACATCAAAGACTGGATGTAAAAAGGGAAGGGGGGAATAATGCCAATTTGAACTTTATTACTTTAGTGAAACATGATTTGCTTGGCTTTTTCCATGGCACAAATAATTAAGTGAGCTGCTTGTGGATGACTCTGTGACAGTGGCGGGGTTTGGAATTGGGTAGGGAAGGGGGAAATGCAGCTTTTGTTTCACAGAGACACTTCTGGAGCTGGGAGTTTCCTTTGCTTGGAGAGTGGGAAAGACTAAATTGATGAATTCATGTTGCTACTGTGTCATCAAAGTGGTAACAAATTCCTCAAACTTCCAAATCAACCCTTCTCCAGAGACGGGAGATGTTGTGTCCCTGCCTCTGTAGAGGGCAGATTCCACCCAGGTAAGTGGCACAATCGCTGTCACAAGTCCATGACAAAAGGGGAAGGAATTCCCTTGGCTTGCCAAGGAGAGCTCCAATCCAGAGCAGGGTAGAGAGAGGTGTCAGCCTTGTTAAGTTATGACCTTTGCAATTGCAATTAAGGTTCAGAGATGGTAAACTTGGAAATYGGATTTATGTTTCTGTTGTTTACACTGTGCCTGTGAGAAACTCTTTAAATAAATCCCAAATATAATGGGAGTTATATTTCTTTCAACAGAAAATTCTGGATAAAATGGCAGAAGAATACAGACAAAAGAAAGAAGCTTAAAAAGAAGGAAGGATGTAAGGAACATGTGGCTTTGTTTTTAATGTTAATCTTTTTTAAAAGCAGTACAAGTAGTAGATGGAAATACTGTATTCTTTTTTGTTTTAGTGAGATACAGTAGGCATTATAGGTCTGTTCATGTGTTAAATGTTGTAGCAAAAAGCATATGCAGTTAAGTTAATGACAACAATTTGTTCTTAATGTGAGAATAGCAACTTTTTGTTTTGACACTTCAAGCTATGACAGAAAAAAAATCTTGCACCCTTGTGGAAAGCTCATCTATGAGAAGAAAACTGCATTTAAATGAAACATGCTACTTTCAAGCTTCAGAAATTGTCTTTCAGTTCCATTCTGAATAAAAAATGAAAAGTAACACTGTATTTTTATTTTATCTAGAACATTCCATATTTTGGTCTGAGCCTAGCAGCTATTTAATTTTGAGTGTAAGGCTGTCATTGCATTTCACTTTGGAAAAGTCTTTAAATGTAAGTTGCATTTTTAAATGTTGAATTGCAGTTTCTTTTAATGTCACTGCTGTTATCTGTAGCAAATAGGAAAATTAGTGATTAGTCAGCTTTACAACTTTGTGATTTTTTTTTTTCCTAAACTCTTGCTAGACTTTCCTATTCAGCTATTCAGTGTATTTTTAGTGAGAAGTAAATGCCCATTCTCYGACCAGTATTATTTCCTTGAGCTCTTCCTGCTTTTACTTGAATCTCGTCGCTGTCATACATCTCTGGTATATCAAAAGCAGCATTGGAGTCCTGAAAGGGACAAAGGTATCTTTATATTCTTCAAATGGAAGTTTTCATACCTGCATTTTAACACCATTTTTTGTTAAAATCTGGTTTTGTCAAGATTCTTTAGAACTGTGCTCTTAATGTACCTGCACATGTGAGATGTGAACAGGAATTTGCATGTGTAACCTGTGTTTATTTGTAGTTTTTATTTACTGCTTATTTGTGACTTCAGGTTACTAAAGTGATTCCCAATAAACAAAGCTAGGCCACAGTGATTTGTTATAAATGTTTGGCATGTTAACCAGTGTGTCTGCTGAACTCTTTATCCTGTTATGTCACCACACCAAAACTTGACCTCTCTTTTCAAAATGTGCATGTTATAACATCTGTGCTTCAGCAGCTTCCTGCATAACTTTTCTTTCTCTTCCCTTAAAACCCTCTTGAATTTCCAAACAAATTAAAATATCACTTGTTAAACCCCTGGTAGGTATATTCTGCTGACACTTTTTATTTCTGGATTTTTGGGTTGTTCTCATTAAAGCTGMACTTCAAGCCACATCCCATTCATGCATCTAAAACAGACTGGGGCCAGTTCTTCCAGCCTGAGCCTCCACCAGTGAGGATCTTAGGCTTGGAAGGGTTTTAGGATGCAGGAGAGGTTGTGTTGATGAACTTGTAATGTAGTTAAGCAGACACACCCAGCAGACACGGGACAAGGTGTTGTGTGCAAGTCAAGGCTTCAGAACTTGTTTTTCCAGCTGTGACTTTTTGTTGCACCCTCACCCAAAGGGGTTGCAACCCTTCACAGAGCTTGTGCCGCCTCCTGCAAGGGCAGCAGGTTCCCTGGAGAGGGGACAAGTGTGGAGGAGCAGCTCCTGTGCAGGGTTYGTTTAAATAGCACATCCAAATTAAAGTCTTACCATGCAGTGACTCATCCTTGTGCAGAGAGAAGTTACTGCTCTGTACATGACACGTATTGGTATGCAAAATGTTGTTTGGGTTTGTAGGAAATGGATTAAATGTCAGACAGTGATAGAATCTTAGTGCTTTCTGAGGCCCCTCAAAGAAACCACAGGCACCAGCAGCCCTGACTTAGACCAGAACTAAGTCATAAGCATGGACTTGGAGCCCTGGTAGGGTGGCATTTGTCACTCATTGGCAGCGAGAGGCTGCTGAGTCCCTCAGCCTGGCCTTGGCTGCAGATCAGGTGCCCCTTCTTTCTGAGGAAGGCAGATAATTTATTTCAAGGGTCTTCATCTTCCCCAAAGATTTTAAGTTTCCTTACAATGTGCACTTAAGATTAATTTATTGAAATACTACGTTTTAATTTTTTAAGCAGCCTTTTTTGTTAGCTAATGCCTGCACTGATCTTGTACCTTGTGTGAATGCTGACCTCTGACACTGCACAAGGATGGTACATCAAGTTAGTGTTTAAATATAAAGCATTCCCAGGTGGGATTGTGGCATAGTCTAGCTTCAGAGTTCCCAGATCCCTGGCTTTAGTCAAACTCAGCTCCTGGCAGCAGCAGCTGTTAGTACCTGATGCAGCTTCAGCCCCCTGGTCCGCTGTGTGTAAGTCTCATCTGTCCATGTGCACCAGGCTGCTTTTACATATCAGAAATGCAATCAAACCCACTGCCTCTGCCAAGTGTCTTCTGTTCCCAGGCAGAGATCAGGGACTACATCCCTTAGGGTAATTTCTGAGGAAAAGGTGTCAGAAAAACCTAATGTTGAGGGCAGATKCCAGACACACACACTGGGGCCATGGGCTGCTTATTTGGGAATAACTGAGTGCAACGTGAAGGGGTGAGGGAAATCCCAGAGCATGAGGCCGAGTGTGTTCTGCACTTCAGGCACCAATTTCAGCTGGGAAGAGTAATCTGGAGGCTGTTGTCCGACTGCTGTGGGAAATGAGTAGAAAAAGAAGCCTGTGTGAGAGATGAGAAAACTCCAKCCTGCTGAAGCAGTAGAGTTGGAAATCATCGTAGAAATAAGAGTAGTGAGAGCATGCTTTTGGTTTTTTTTTTTTTAAGGATGATGCTTGCAGGGGTATTTTCCAGTGTGTGGTGGAATGGGAATAAGTTGGTAATGGGGACTAAAAATCAATATGAACATACAATCCAAGGGACAGTCATCCCCCAGAAGATCATGTGGGATTAGTTATCCCTACTAAAACACAGGATAAAGGAAGTAAAGTGCTGAGCAGAGAAGGTTAATGCAGTTATT
>NW_026623603.1:447544-450396 GCF_030028575.1 Malurus melanocephalus
GGGAGCGGCTTTGCCCGAAGGTGCCCGGGAACAGGGAGTGTTCGCAATCCTCTCTTAAGAGCCTCGGGGTGTGTTCGACGGTCCCTCTGAGCACCGGGGATGTTCGGCCACGCGCCCCCTCCCCGCCGGTGCCACAAGATGGCGGCCGCCCTGCCGGACTGCGTTTCCCGACGTGCCCCGCGCCTCCACGCGAAATGGCCGCCAAGTGCCGTGCGGGACTACAGCTACCGGCATGCTGCGCGCCAAGGGGGTGGGAAAAGACTACACGTCCCGGCACGCAGCGCGCACCTCCCCCCGGCCGGTGCTGCGGCCTGGCACGCGCCTGCCGCCGCCGCTTCCGGGAAAGAGGGGGCGGGGCTCGGCGTTGGCGGAAGTGACGTCAGGTCCGGCGGTGTGTGGCGGAGCGGGGCGGGCCGGGCCGAGCGCGGACCGGGCGGAGCGGAGCGGGGCCGGTGGGTCCGGTGGGGTCCGGGCGGGTCACGGCGGAGCGGCGGCTCCTCTGCGCACCGCAGGTGAGTGGCTGGGGGCGGCTCCGGGCACACGCCGTCGGCACTGCCGCGGGGGCTCGAGGGCGCCGCCCCCTCCCCTGAGGCGGCGCCGGGCCCCGGCCTCCACCCCCCACGGCGGGGCCGCCCCTCGGTATTGTCTGCGGCGCCATCCGGGGCTTGTGGGGGCGGCTGGTGCCGAACAAAGCGGGGGCGGGGGGAGGCGGCCCCGCGGCGTTACCGCTCGCGCAGGGCCGGGGGGAGCGACCTGCGCGGCCAGGGGTTATCGACAGCACCGGCACACGGCGTTTGGGCCGGCGGCAGCTCCGCTGGTACCGACACATGGCCCCGGCAGCGCCTTCGGGCACCCGCCGCGGGGCCCCGTTCGTGCCGGGGCGCTGCTCCCACAACCCCCGCCTTAGCCCCGCGAGAAGGAGGCGGCTGCGTTCGGTAACCTCCAGCGCAGCACTTGGAAGCGTTTATATCAGATAGCGCTGGCGTCCCGCGTGAATTTGATTAAGAAATCTGTTTATTGGGCGGGTATAATTATGAGGCGGTTATAATCAGCTCTGTTGATAAGAGCCGTGTGCTAATCTCGATAGATAACGAGGAGCTGGGCCGGCGCTGCCGACTCGCAGGAGGAATCACCGGGTGATAAACAAGTCACTGACTCCTGCACGAGCTGCTCTAAAACACCTTTCCTTAATCTTCAGCTGCCACTAAAACCATCACGAGTTGGGTTTGGGTGCGTAACGCAAATGTCTTAATTTTTTCACTTAATTGTTTTCATCATTTTTTTTTCCTGTCATGGCTTAGGACCTGGGGTTGGTGCATGGAATTAGGCCTGACCTCACCTCCGGAGAAGGCAGTGGATAATCTTCTTTCGTGACTGGGTTTTAAATGCAGACTCTTCAGTCACAAAGCTCTGAATTTTAATGATGGTCGTTCAAGGGCTCTTCAGGGCTGTAACTGCAGCAAAATTCAGGGAAATGGGTGAATTAATGGGCCTTTGATGCTGTGGAGSAACAAGCTCCACACTCCATACAGAAAACAACTCAGAGTTAACTGAAAGCCTGTTGTTACAAGATTTTTAATTTCTGATTTCATTCCTAAGATAAAAATCTGATTTTTTTTCAGTTTCTTTCCTTATRCACTTGCAGTGTGCTTGCTCCATCACCCCCACTCCACACCAAAATCCCAGAGGAACTTGGATCAGAACCTCCCAGCGTGTCAGAATTTTCCCCATTTTCTGTTCCTTAGCACTGCCAGTGTTACATTTTCTCTTCTAATGTGAGGAGCTTTGAGCTCCTTTGATTCCCACCTACTCCCAGATGGAAAATGGGTTATTTTTACTCCCAGCAGCAGTGTAGCCTGGCACTGGGGCTTGYTTCCTGCAGCAGCCTGCTTAGATTAGGACTTTTTGCAAGACTGAAGTGGCATTTGGCTCTCCCCCTCAGAATTCCCTGCCTGAAAATGTTGCATCCAGAGCTGGTGAAACGAGACTGATCTTGTCCCCACATGTGAGCACAGAAACTTGATCTTGTATCTTGAAGTGGAGAAATAGGAAGGTTTATTTRTTCTGTTGGAAGCTGCAGAAAATGAAATTGGGAGTGCTGGGAGAGAGGGACCGGCCTGGGGCTTCCTCACTGTTCCTGCAGGATGAGTGAGTGTTGGCCTGTTTCCTGTGGAAAAGGCATGAATGGACTCAGGGCTTCATCAGAGAAACTTCARATATTCAGGCTGAGCCTGGGTCCTTCTTGAAGATCATCCCAATCACCGTGCCATGATGGACTATCTCAGTTTAGAGACAAGTGTGGGAGAAAACGCTCTGAAATATGTTTCTTCTAAAGAAAAAGATTTCAGCAATCCCTTCCCACCTGTACGAAATTAATTTTTTGGATGAATGTGGAAAAAAAAAAGCCCTGTTATTTGACAAAAAAAGACACMTGCAGGGAAAAAAATTAATAACGGCTAAATGTTGAACCTTCAGAACCYTACCCCCCACTCACACATCCACAGCAGAATAAATGAACCCAAAGTTCCCAGGGAAGGGAAAAACTACSAAGCASGTGGTGAGAAGGAACAAATGGCAGACAGCCTTTTGTCTTGGGTGGGGGGAGGAAACTCCACAGAGGAGCTCGGGGCAAACAGATGGGAACCTGGTGAGCCTCCAGTGTTGGTCTCCTCTTTGCTGCAGATGAAGCTGGTGGATTTGGAGTCCTTTCGYTGGTTCAGCTTCTCTTGAGGTCTGGGCCGAGATGGGGCTTCCCCCCAGTGGTATCATTYGGACTAAAAACCAAGCTGAGCAGTCCTAGAAAAATTAACAGAAGCTGCCAAAGAATTGCTGCTACAGTCCAGGGAAAACCT
>NW_026623603.1:451649-466759 GCF_030028575.1 Malurus melanocephalus
TGCTGCAACTTTCATTGTGAATTTTAACATGAGGAAAACATTCAAATTTGACTTGAGTCATGGTGGTTTTGGTCAGGTTTTTTTTTTTTTTTTTTGATTGACTCACTTTGCATACTGTTTAAAGAAAATGGATACTACCAGTACTAGTATCCAACAAATACTCAACTTTTCCAGTGTTGATCTGTGTACTTGAGCATGGTACAGGAAGGGCAGCAGTGTTGTCTCACCTCGGAACACACAGATTTCCATGTGGCCCCATGCAGGGTCTGTTCCTCATGGTTTCTGCTCCCTGCAAGGTTTCCCAGTAGGAAAAGGCTGTGAAACCTGGCTCGTGCCATCACACACAACACTTAGAAGTGCTTTGGAAAACAAACTCTCCTTTTGAATGTTGCCTTAAATATTTTCCTACTGGCAAGTTCGTGTGCTTCCTGTTTTTTCCTATTGCTTTTCATTAGCCGTGATGCTTGGCTTTGGTGAGATTCAGTTTGGGAAATTAATTTGTCCCTAGAATCTGCACACAATGGGAACGGTGTTTCTGATACTGTTCCTTGTGATTGATCTCAGAGCTCTGCTGCAGTCGGGGCAAGGCTGCCTGGAGCCTCCAAATGCAAATGCAGCCTCCCTTCCCTTGGGCTGGGCTTGTGCAAAGGCTGGGAATGAGGAATCTGCACGTCTTTAATTGCTGCCCTCCTCAGTTGCAGGTTTGGGATCGGAGTGGCAGCCATGAAGGACCCAAGTCGCAGCAGTACCAGCCCCAGCATCATCAGTGAGGATGTGATCATCAACGGGCACTCCCACGAGGATGACAACCCTTTTGCCGAGTACATGTGGATGGAGAACGAAGAGGAATTYAACAGGCAGGCAAGTCATTCCCTGCTTTCAGTGTCCTGTCTGTCGTTTGTCATTTCCYAGCTGATGGGACAGAGTTGGGGTCCCACACTGACAGTCCTTTGAAGAGGAACTTGTAGATCAGCTTGCTGGAGTGATCYTGGGGAACAGACAAGTCTCCCTTTCTCAGGCAGTTAAATGCTGATCTCCTGTAGTCCTGGTGGAAAATTCTGGAAGTGCAGCATGTTCTAATGCATCCATTAATTCCCTGCTTGTGCAGGAGGGAGGGGAGAAAAGAGAGTTGTCAGATGTACGTGGCACTTGGGTAGGGCTGGCCCGGGAGGTGTTCGTGTGTGGGCATGCCGGCTGTCCTGCTGCTGAGCTGGGGAATTCCAGGTGCACACCTGCCTTGGGAACAGTGCTGCTGTTCCACAGGGAGTTGGGTGACAGGCCTACTCATTTTAATACTGGAGTCTTACAGCTCCCTTCTCCAGCAAGTGAGAARGAAGCCTTGCCTTCCTCTGCCACCTTGCATCTGTCACCCTTTTCTCTCCTGCTCCTGTGGAAGCTGGGAACAGCTCCCCTCTTTGCACATGCTTTCCCTATTCCCAGCTTGCTCTGTGCTCCAGCAGCTGTGGCTGTGCCAAGGGCTGAGCCATGAGCATCAGATCCCCAGAGTGCCTGCAGCACTGAGCTTACTCAGTCAGGTTTGCCCACAGAAACTGTTCTATTGTGCTGTGTTTCCTGTTTGGTGGCTTCCAGGCTGTGTGGTTCTCTGGGAAGGAGTACTGAGAGTTGTGCCATGATTTTTCAGGCACAGATTCCATTGTCAGAGCAGAGGAAAAGTGGGAGTATGAGGGGARAGGGGTCGTGCTCAGACAGATAAACACCTGGGGGCAGCCTGGTCACCTGCTGCTGCAGACACAGCCCTCTGGGAGCCTGAGCAAGTTCAACTTGAGCTGGAAAATATAAACAGGCAGTCCTAATTTCCAGATATTTGTGGCATTAAATGTTATTTAATATTCCTGAAGCTGTCATTGAGGCACCTGTAGGGATACAGACCTGTAACCAAGTCCCTGGAACCAGGCAAGCCCTGTGTAACAGGAGCCTGTGGCTGTGTGCCCACGGCAGGAGGGAGGCAGTGCCTCCTGGAGGTGCCATCCAGGCTGGARTGCTGCTCTGGGAAATCACTGAGTCAGCGTTCCATGCCTCTAGAGTGCCTTGGCGGTGGCTTGGAGCACGTGGGGATGAGTCCCTGTTCCCCAGARCACCAGGTGAGCTCGTGGGTGTGCTTGCCCCAAGGGCAAGGACCACATTACACAGCACTCCTGATCTCTGGTGTTAATGTTTTCGATTTGGTGTTTGTGGTGACTGCATTTCCACTCYAGGATTGAGGAGGTGTTTGATTTCAGAGTGAAGCATAGATGGGAAAACTTGTTCAAGCTTCCACTGAGTGAATTTCTAAATCTGTCCTGACTCATTTTTCTGTTCMCTTGKGACTGGGCAAATCAGCCAGTCACACCAGCTTCTATTTCCCTGCTTTCCACTCTTAAACACTGTGATGCAGGACATGGAAAATTTTTAGGATTAATTCCTTCCAAAGCTTGTTTACTGAACAACCAAGGAAAACTGCTTTAATCTCTGCACTGCGTGTCAGTTCTACATGGGTTGGTTTGTCCTGCTCCCAGGACAGCARGGCAGCATTCCTCACAGCAGCTGGGATCAGGTGGGGTTCCCAAGGAGAGCTACAGTGGGTGAGCACACRTTGACAGCCAAGGAGAGGCTGCTTGTGCCAAGTGACAGGCAGTGGTTATTTTTTCCCCAGGAGTCCCGTAGGACACTTTCCTAGGGAGTGTTTCCTGGCTGTGTGTGTTGGCACAGCTCCCTTCCTCATACTTGCAGTGAGCTCAGTCCAGGCTAGTTGGTACAGTTGAAATTTTTGCTTGGGTCTAACATTTTCCTTCTCCTTTAGCTCATAACAAGCTGCAAATGAAACAGCTGGGGCTGGGGGKGTTCTCCTGCCATTCTCTTTTAGCTGCAGCCCCAGTCCCTAGCACAAAGCAATGATGTCCTTCCTGCTGCATGGACATGGGGCTGGGTTGGGGTCCTGTTGGATAGCTGGGAAGATCAGCTGGGTGCATACACCTGGGAATAAAAAAACCCWTGAGCTCACAGTAGATTTGTTGCTAAAGCAGTTTCTTTTCATTGTACAGATYGAAGAGGAGTTGTGGGAAGAAGAATTTATTGAGCGCTGTTTCCAGGAGATGCTGGAAGAAGAGGAGGAGCATGAATGGTTTATTCCAGCCCGTGATCTCCCACAAACAATGGATCAAATCCAGGACCAGTTCAATGACCTTGTTATCAGTGACAGCTCATCGCTGGAGGATCTGGTGGTAAATTCAGCTTCTCATCCTATTTCTAAAGGTTGAGTCTTTGGGTGCTGCTGATGGCAAGAGGAATTCCTTTGCAGTAGGAAGGAGCCTGGCTGTGCAGGGTGGGTGGGAAGCGCTATGTCCTCCTGGGATGTGACCTGTTTGGTGGGTTTCTTCTTACCCACGTGGAGCTTTTCCCAGTCCATGACACGAGTTCAAGAGTGGGTGGGATGTTGTGAAAGAAGGGCAGTGAGTGGAGTCAGGGCTGCGAAAGGGTCACTGGGCATCTGCCAGCATTGACATGTTGGGCTGCTCTGAGCTCTGTCCCAAGGTCTGGTTATGAYTGGGAGAACCACAGCAGATCTCTGTAGCTATTCTAAGGAAGGGGAAAGCAGCCAAACTGATTGTTTCCCTTTTTRCTGTCTGACTTCTGAGCAGAGTGTAACTCAAAGGGAAGGGCAGCTTATTTTCCCTGACAGAATCCAAAGTTCCTGGTAGGGAACACAGATCCCACACCATCCTGTCACAACTGCTCTGAGATTCAGATGCAGACCCCAGCTTTTCCAAGCTGAAGCAGCTGCAGGCAGCAGTTTCAGACTGAGTGAAGATCCTCCATTTCCTTGTGATAAAGAGCTCCTTTTGAAGGTGCTGGTGCCCACCTCTAACTGCAGGACACTGAGCAGCAGTAACTGGCCAAGGGGGAGGACAGGGGAGTCACAGACAGACMTATAAAAAATCAATACACTGCTCACACACATAAAATTCCCAGAAGTGGCTGAAGTTCCTGGAACAAGTCACCTCTTGCTTAAATAAGCAAAATTTAAAAACCTCATGGCACGTTTTAACAGCTCAACTTTAGAAAAGGCTGTTTCAGCATGAGGGGAAACTGCTGTGTTTGTTGCATGCCTGTGGTCTGCTGCTTATTCCCTGAGCCCTCATCCAACTGAGACTTCAGGTGGAGCTAAGGAAGGGTGGATAACTGAGGGAGTAGCACAGAGGAATGGGCTTTTCTAGGGTTATAGACTGCTGATAAATGTAAGAAGCCTATTGTATACCTGATTGTTACTCTAAATCCATAAACCTTTCCTAATGCTCTCTGCTTCTAATTGTCTTCAGCTTGAAAATGGAAGTTGAAAATAACAATTCACCTCAATTTCTGTTTTTCCCTTCCTTAGGTCAAGAGTAATCTGAATCCAAACGCAAAGGAGTTTGTTCCTGGGGTGAAGTACTTAAACATTTGAGTAGACTGGGCCCTCTTTTGGTGGATGTAGCACAATTTCCACACTGTGAAGCCAGTATTAGAAGATTTAATTGTAAAAGCTCTCTCTTCTTGTCACTGTGTTACACTTATGCATTGCCAAAGTTTTGTTAGTCTTGCATGCTCAATAAAAGTGCTGAGACTGTTATTAAGTAAATCTGTCAAAAGTTTAATGGAAACATAATTGGGCCCTGGCTCTGTGCGAAGGAGGCAGTGAGGTAAGAAGCACCAGTCAAGTTGAGACAAAATACCACGTTAATAAAACCTTCTGCAGACTCTGACTTTTTAAACAGGACTTGGAATTTGCGGTGAATGGTCTGTTTTTAACTAAAGATGTGTTAACTGGTGCTAGCTTGCACCTGATAATGCCTTAACTTCCAAGTGAAAGTGAGGAGATCTGATTGTTATGCAAATTAGCTAACTTCCTTTGAGGTATCAGTGTTGTTACTAATGTTAATTTTCCCCCTTACAAAACGTCATGATCCTGGGAAGCATCGTGAGCTTAACCCAAATCTTACAGACCTGTACAGAGTCGTAGATCTCAGCTACTGAACTAACATCCTGTCAATTGGGAGGAAGCAGTTCCCTGTCCTTTGCAGTGTGTTACCATGTTAGAAACCTTTCCCCTTCATGTTCAAGGAGATGTGAGATCCATCACAGTTTCTTCCAAGAATGGGCGCCTATACATAGCACAGCCTATGTAAYTCTTAGCATCCGACTTCCCATAGCTGGATTTAACCAGGCAAACCCCAGCATTAGTGATTTGAGTGGTGCTTTTCCCTTGCTTTGTTTAATCATCACTACACAATAGTCTACAGCACAATGACTTTTTGTTTCTTTGGTTTTTGGTTGGTTTTTTTTTTTCTTTTAATAAAGCTAGAACAGTTTTGGCTTCTTAAACTTCATATTTGGGTAGGTTAAGCTGCCATACGTGTTCAGTGTGAATAGTGTTTAAGTTGAAAATATTGTAAAAAAATTATATTTTTTCAAAAATATTTAAAAAAATAAATAATAGTAGAACTGATGTGGTGGCTGTCTCATAACTGGKCATCTCGCACGGGAGCTCTCTTGGCATCGTGTGGAGGACAGGGCCTGGAAGGCTGTGGAACCTGATCGCCCAGGATCCTGGCTGAAGCTGGATGCTTRTCATGGAATCACAGACTGGYTTGGGTTGGAAAAGACTTCAGAGATCCAATTCCAACTCTGCTGCCATGGGCAGGGACTCCTTCCAYTAGACCAGGGTGCTCCAAGCCCTGGCCAGCCTGGCCTCSGACACTKCCAGGGGTGGGAATTKATTCCTCTCCTCCCACTCCATGCACACCTTTCTTTTTCCCTCTGGCTGTTCCCARCTTGCCCCTGTTGGCAGCTCTGGGAGCAGCTGATGGCACTAAAAAGCTGCTGCCTGGTGCTTGGTGTGGACCCCCAGAGTTGTGGAGTCGAGYGGTGCTGCAACAGCCTCTCCTGTCCTGTCCTCGCTTGTTCCATGGCATATCTTGTCCTGGACCYACAAGGATCGAGTCCAAGCCCTGGCCCTGCTCAGGACAGCCCAGCCCCGCTGTTCGTGTCTTSTTTTCTAGCTCTGATTAAACCAAAGGAGCAGCTGGGAGCTGCAGCTCTGCTGGGCGGGCTTTGTGAGGTGGAGCCTTCCCGCAGGTGTTGCCCTGCAGCAGAACCACATCGCTGTGTCAGCCGCTCCTGCTCCAGGAGGAAGAGCCTCTCCYCTCTCCTCCCCTGGGGGAATTCAGCTGCACCAACCTCTTTTGCTATTGCTCTGCGAAATTATAGTGCAGTTACCTCGGGCTCTGTGCTGCCTTCCCATGCAGAGCTGGACTTCCTAGAGCAGGCAACACTGCTCCAGGATTTCTCCTGACCTGCACAGAGTTTAGGCTTGAGCACCTAAAGAAGAAGGTCAGCAAATAACTCAGCACCGTTCCTCAGCCGATTTTTATCTACAYTGGGAGTTTCACCAGTGAGTCCTGCGCTGTTGCAGTTTGTCCATGAGCTTCTGCCTGGCCACCATCTCCTCGAGGTGGTGACAGCTGAGCAGCCAGGAGCCAGCGTGTGGAGCAGCTGGCCATGGTAGCTTTGGTTTTATCGCTCTCCTGTATCCCGTAGCGCTGGGATGTTTATTGGGGAGGAACTGCCGCTGTCCATGGCAGCCCCTGCCCCGCTGGGTCTGGGGTGTGACTGGTGCAGAAGTGATGGCTCCCCGGGGCTGAGCAGCACCTGCACGGCACCCAGGCTTCCTCAGCCCTGCTCCAGCCCCAGCAAATGGGCTGGGAGGACAAAGAGCTGGGAGGGGGCCCAGCTGGCCAGAGAGGTGTCACACACTCYAACACCGTGCTCCGCTCCAGCACCGGCACAGCAGCAGCAGAGGAGACTCAGCCAGAGCCTGGCTGGTGCACGTGGGAGTGGGGAGTGGTTGCATTTGCATCACTTGGGGTTTAAGTTGGGGGTTTTCCCCCTCATCTTCACTTCTRACAGATTTTCTCACTTCTCTCCCTGCTCAGCCTGGGGACCGAGTGTGTGGCAGTGCCACCACAGGCTGTGACGGGGTTGTGCAACGTYGCCTCAGCTCAACTTTGGTTCTGAAGCCGAGCCCAGGACTGACCTGACCCCGCTGCGTGGCGGGGACAGCCACCTCTGTGCCTGCAGRTGACAACACCGGCGGCACGGGGCAGTGTCACCAGCACAGCCACGACAGAGCCAGCTCTGCCCAGCTCCCACAGCAGGAAGGGCTTGCCAAGGGCTTGTGTTGAGCTGCCTGTGCCACTGCACCAGGCTCGGGCAGAGCCCACCTGGATTAAATCCAGCGTGTCTCCGTGTCAGGCAGCCCAGGAGGCAGCGGGCAAAGGTGCTGACGCCTTTGCAGTGCACAAAGGGCGAGGGAGCGGTGCAGGAGGCAGCAGAGACACTGGCAGGGCACGTGCACTTGAATATTTTATCATTTTTAATGTATAATCTTAAATTAGGCATCCTAACGCTGTTCTGGACACTGGCCCAAGCGGAGCCCGTGCCAGCCGCCGGGTCACCCTGCTCGGCCCGATAATCCGCGGCCGGGTGGGAGCTGCTGGCCCCGGGGCTCCGCTGGCTCCGTGGCTGACGCGCTTCAGCGAGCGCCGGATGAGTCTCAGCCAGCAAAAGCCTGGGGTGGAGCACGGCACTGCGTGGCGGTCCCAGGCTGAACCCCGGAGCTCGGGGTGTCCCCCAACAGCAGCGTTGTRTTTCCCTAGCCCTGCGTTCGAGCCGAGCACCAGAAGCCTTGGCTTTGGCTTTGGTGGGTGCTACCGAACCCCGACGGTATCCCGGGAGCTCGGCTCGGCTCCTCCGGCGCTGGGGCGGGACCCTCCAGGGACCCTGCCCTCGCTCAGACCTTTGTGCACACCGAGAGSCCGTCTGTGCCGCCCGGCGCCTCTGCGGCCGCCGCGCCCCTGCCCCTCGCCCGGGCCCTGAACCCGGTGAACACGGGGCAGATGGGCACTTTCCGCAGCCAGCGGCTCCTCCGCACCGCGCCCATCCCGAATGGAAAGTCGTAGCTCCTCAGGCTGGCGCTGGTSGTGCTGTCCGAGTGCGCTCCTGCCTTCCACTGCACCAGCCCTCGCTCCTCCTGCGTCCCTGCGGRGATGTCCAGTGTCACTCCCCGGCCCCGGTGATGCTGCACCACCCCCTCTGACAGCTCTAAACCAACAGGAATCTGCYCCAGTGCTCCTGTTTCCCCCTCCCTGGCCCCGTGTGCTGCAGTTACCCGGGATGGTGTTGTCCAGGACGAAGGCGATGATTCCCCCGACGAACATCTCCGTCGTCAGCAGCACCGTCAGAATCTGGTCCAGCTCGGGGACACCTGCGAGAGAGCGGGACAGAGCCGGCGGTGCCGTGAGGATTTCCCAGCTGCTCCCCGGGGTGGACGAGCACCCGGGAGACCTGCCCTCCTCTCTCCCTAAACTCCCGAAACCGCGGCTGCTGGTGCCGCACCTGTGTTAATGGCCCCGGGGTGGGAATCCAGGTAGTTCGGCAGCGTCAGCCCGAAAAACATGGCAAAGCCCAGCACGAAGAGGTTTCGGGAGGAATTCATGTCGACGAACTGCAGGTTGGAGAGGCCGACGGCCGTGATCATTCCTACCGGCAGAGACGTGGCGATGCAGCCGGAGGTGCCCGCGGCGGCGCCGGCGGGGCCGGGCATCGGGGGCTGTCCCAGCCGCGGGGAGGCAGCCCCGGTTCCCCCCCAAACCTGCCCTGCATCCCTTGAGCTCACTAGCCCGTGGAGCTGCGGGGACGTGACCCAGGGCTGCTTTGAGCAGAGCTCCGGGTTTCGGGGGGTGGACAGTTACCGAATAAGGTGCAGAACATCCCGCCGAGGACCGGGTCGGGCAGGGAGGCGAAGAGCGCCGTGAACTTGCCGATGGTCCCCAGCACGAGCATGATCCCGGCGCCGTACTGGATCACCCTCCTGCTCCCCACCTGCACACAGACAGCAGGTGACGGTGCCTGCGCCCCTCGGCCCACCCGGGACCCCTCCCCGGCCCCGGTACCTTGGTGATGCCCAGGACGCCGATGTTGGGGCTGGAGGACGTGGAGCCGTTGCCGGTTCCCAGCAGCCCCGCGATGATGCAGGAAATGCCCTCGGTGAAAATACCCCTGGGAGACAACACGGTCGAGCTGGTCCCCATCCCGCGCTCCTGAAGCATCCCTGATTGGTCCCCAGGGATGCCACGGTGCGAGTGGGATATCGTGGAGGGGAGAACAGCTGGCTGCACCTGTTAATGGCGTGCACTGGGGGCGGAGGAGCTCCTGCCAGMCGGGCACAGGAGTAGTAGTCCCCGATGGACTCGATGATGCCCGCCAGCGTGGCGCTGAACATGCCCAGYACGGCTGCCGAGGTCACCGTGGGCAGCCCCCACTGGCCTGCCAGGGGGGCAGAGCAGGTCAGAACTGGGGACATCCCAGGACCCGCCCTCCTCGGTGCTCCCCGGTGCCACTTTGGGTCCCCCTCCAGGTGCTCCCCAGCCCCGGTGATGCTGCACCAGGTCTCCACATCCCTCGGGGCAAAGCGGGGAGCCCAGCGCACCGTGGGGCTGCCGGACACTCACAGGGGTAGGGGACCCGGAACCAGGGTGCCACGGACAGGATCTCTCCGCGGGCGTCCGTCCTGGCCTTGTACCCGTACTCCTCGGGCTGGCTGGGGAACACTCCAGTGCGGGTCAGGATGTAGCAGATCAGCCACACCAGCATGATRGCCAGGATGATCTGCGGGGCACACACCAGCACGTTCCTGCACCGCTGGCAAACCCACGTGTGGATAAAGGGGGGGGATTTGGGGCCACCTTAAGATACTGTTAGCCAATCCCTACCGGGAACATCTTGAAGATCTGGACGCGGAACAGGACGAAGCCACGGCCCCGCCGGTAGCCGGGCAAGTAGATGGCGACCTGCCGCARGTACTGGGCGAACAGGATAATCAGGAAGATGGTCCTGGGGGGAGAGAGACGGGATCCCTCGTGCCCCTGACATCCTCCTGGCTCCATATCGGACAGCCCTGGCCC
Source organism: Malurus melanocephalus (assembly GCF_030028575.1). Classification (NCBI taxonomy): domain Eukaryota; kingdom Metazoa; phylum Chordata; class Aves; order Passeriformes; family Maluridae; genus Malurus; species Malurus melanocephalus. The sequence continues at coordinate 461,648 of NW_026623603.1, forward strand.
CCCGTGCCCCGTGTCCCCATGCCATACAGCACAGAGATGCCCCAGTGGGAGCCGGCCCGGTCACCGGCCGCTTGGAAGACGGAGAGTCCGATGAGGGACACGGTGGGGGTGACGGTCAGCGGCCCGATGTAGCTGAGCAGTGCCCCGGGGAGCCCCAGCAGCCCGATGACCACCTCCACCAGGCTGGACACCATGATGGCCCCCTGGATCTGCAAGGCACACAGAAGCAGAGGAGAGGGTGTCAGCAGCCCGCCAGGCGGTTTGGGGCGCCCGGGGGCGGTGGGGGGATGTACCTCTCGCATGCGGGGCTGCCAGATGTGCGAGGTGTTGAGCGGCAGYGACCAGTTGCCGTAGATCTGCTCTGGGGATGAAGGGGGTTCAGGTGGTCCCGGGGGGCGGGAACAGTCGGACACCCCCCGCACCTCCCTGCCCTCACCTTCGGGTGGGCAGCGCCACTTCTCCAGGGCCAGGATGGACTTGGCGGGGACCAGGAAAGCCAGCGCACTCGCCTGGAAGAGGGGCAGCCTGGGGGGACGGGAGGGATGCCTGCGCCCGGGCCCGGGGCTGGGCAGGGGGTCCCGCCGGGGCCACGGCTCTACCTGATGCCCACGGTGGTCTGGATGAGGGTGGTGATRCCGACGCAGGTGAAGATGGTGCCGATGAGGTAGCTGACGGTGAGCTGGTCCTTGCCCACGCACAGGCTCTCGGCCAGCAGGAAGGGGACGGCGATGGTGCCGCTGAAGCAGGTCAGGTAGTGCTGGGGGGCGAGGGGAGGCTCAGCGGGGCTGTGGGGCCCTGGGGTGCCCCACACCGCGGGGGGAGGGGACTCGGCATTTGCCACTGTCCAGGCTGTACCTGGAAGCCGAGCAGGATGCAGAGGTACCAGGGGGGCACGTCCTCGATCAAGTAGAGCATGTCCACCTCCGGCCGGGGGGGCCCGGTGCCCGCCCCGGGGTCCTGCTGTGTGGGGGCACAGCTCAGCCCTGGGTTGCCGTGGGGCTGCGCGCAGGAACGGGCACCTCACCCTGCGCCATGGGGAGCCCCCGCGACCTCGGGAGTGGGAGGGGTCCCGGCTGGCTGGTGTCCATCCGCAGGTGTGTTACAGACAGATTGGGGATGCGGTGCTGCCCGCGGGGTGCCCCGGTACTTACCCTGCCCGTCGCAGGCAGCTCCTTGCCGGGGGTCGGCGGGGAGCCAGCGGGGTTCCCATTCTGGCAGTGAGGATGAGGTGGGAGCTGGGTCAGTGTGCGCCCAGGTGTCCCACGGAAAAGGGGCTGGGCTCTGCCCTGGGCGACGCGGGTGACATCGGGCCATGGCTCAGCTTTTGTGTCCGGTCAGTCCCACCCGGTGCCAGCTCTGACCCCCAGCAGGGGTCTGGGCTCCCAAACCCGCYGCTCCCTACGTGACAGTTTGTTCCTGGGAAGTGTGGAGGGGGATCCGCAGGTGCTGGGAAGATGGCACAGCCAGTCCCAGTGTTCCAGCCTGTCCCCTTGGTCCCGGGATCCACCGCAGTCCCCAGGCTCACCCCGGCCTTTGTCAGCCCTGCCCTGCGCTGGCCATCGCTGGGGTCAGTACCCCGGGTCAGCGCCTCCCTCCCCACCGCCCTGGGATGACACCGAGGAAGGGATGGGGACGGGGACAGGGACGGCGGCTGCATTCACCTGGGGCTGAGCCAGGTCTCCTGAGCGGGTCCCCATCCTCTGACGACGTGTCCCCGGCGGCGATGTCCCTGCTCGGGGGGGTTTTATGGCCGTGGGAAGGACTTTAGTCACCAGTCGGGCGGTGGCGGTGACAGGGGCGGCGGGCGGGACAGCGACCATTGGCTGGGGGTTGTGAAACCAGGGAGCGCAGCCCCGGCGCGGATCAGCCATTAACTGCTTTAATTGGGGCTGCACCCGCGCGGAGCACCGCCGTGGTGAAACATTAGAGCCCGCGGGTTACAGAGTAATTCCCAGCGCGCCCGGACCGAGCCCGAGCTGCTGCCGGCGCGGCCGGGCCGGGCGTCGAGCGACAGCGGCGACATCGGTGACAGGCGACAGCGGGAAGGCGCCCACCTCCCGGCACGTGTCGGCTCCCGCTGGGGACGAAGTCGGCTCCGAAGGTCGCCGGGGCATTAAGCATTAACCGCGCCGGGGCTACAGCTCGTTCTGCAGCGCCTTGGGGGGGTCGGGCCCCCCGTCCTTGCGGCCGGCACAGGGTCTCTTGTCCCCRTGGCACAGCAGCTGCCGCAGCGCKGCCGGGCCCCGCCGGTGMGCCCCGTAAATCTGCGCCTCGCCCCGCTCGCCCACGTAGCTGTGGCACATCTTGGAGAGCCTGCGAGGAGCCGGGGGGGTCACCAGGCGGCGAGGGGACACCGCCCGGAGCCCCTGCACCGCCGAGCCCCCGACTCACCTGCTCGGCCACAGTCCCCCCGACACCATCACGCTCAGGGGCTGCTGGCTGGGCAGCCCCGGCCCCGACAGCCGCTTCTCCCCGTCCASCTCCAGCACCCCGTAACTGCGGGAAGAGGGGGCATTGGAGGGAAAATGGTCGCTGGGGACACCCCTACCCCTGGGGACAGCCCCGCGGGCACTCCGATCCCCGGGACACGCCATCTCTGTCCCCTTGGGATCCATCACCCTGTACCTGGGGGACACCCTGATCCCTCGGAACATCACTATCCCCGGGAACATCCCCATCCCTGGGGACATCCCCATCCCAGGGACACCCCTGTCACCTCTCCCAGTCCTGTGAGCAGCTCCTCTCCAACACCTCGATGTAGTCTGATTCCTTCAGCGCCTTCTTGCCCATCTTTCCCTCTGCCTTGAGTAGCTGCTGCTCAATCTGGGGTGAAAAAAGGCAGAATCCGGGCAGTGAGAGTGGCAGCCTCTCCATGACCCTGGTCCCGAGCSGGGCTGGGGTCTGCACCCCCTTCCGTGCGATCCCCGCAGCAGAAGCACATCTCCATGAGGAGCCCCAAGGGCTTTTTTGAGGTGCCGATGGGGAATAYCCATCAGTGGGTGCCCCAAGGGAGCCGACAGCATCCCCCCAGGCCTCAGCATCCCGCAGGGGTTCTCACCCCGCTTTTGGGACGCCGTCTCCCCGGTCCCCACCTGGAAGGCGATGGCGTGGCAGGCGTCGCAGAGCAGAGATCCGGGCATGTGGGGCGACAGCCGCTCCTCGGGGCTGAGTTGGGGCGCAGAGACGGACTGGGTCCAGACCTCGGGGGGTTCCCCGCATGTGCCATCGGCTCCCGTCCCCCCCAGCAGGTTCAGCACCAGCCACGCTGCCAGTGCCGGCCGCATCCTGCCACACTGCCCGAAATGCGGGGCGGAGGCGCGGGGCGGCTCTAAACCCCCGGGGCTGGCTATGAACACCCAGGGCGGGCTATGAGCCCCCGGGGCGGGCGATGAAACGCCCAGGGCTGGCGAGCGGCGCTGAGGCGCGGCCAGAACACACCTGCATCCGGCGGAGGGGGCCCGTCCGTGCCGGGTGTCACGGCAGGAAGGAAGGGGGTGGTGGTGCGTGGGGTGTCCCTGAGCGAGGGTCCCCTCTCCAGGAGGTTTTTGCTGTAACTCAGTCCTGTAATGCCTAAACCCTTCTCCTCAACCTAAATCCTTCCTGGGATGGGGTGGGCCTACAGGGGCTGGGGCTGGATGGGAATTTGGAGCCCAGGGCTGGGATTCGAGGCTCGAGGTTGGAGTTTGAGGCTCATGTTTGTGGTTTGGGGCTCAGGGCTGAGGTTTGGGGCTCATGGTTGTGGTTTGGGGTTCAGGGCTGGGGTTTGGGGTTCAGGGCTCACTGCAGTCCCGTCCTGCTCCCAGGGACTGGGGTTTTCCTGGTGGACAYTCCAAGACAGACAGACGGACTGCAGGTTCCAAATGCTCATCCCCACGCCCCTCTTTACAGACCGCACAAGCACAGGATGAACAAGCAGATTTAAAGCATTTAAAAATGTTTCAGCATTTTTATTACTATTTTAGGGTGTCTGTGCTGCAGCTGTGGCTGTGGTGGGCAGGCCATCACCCCCCTGTACCAAACAGYCCGGGTCATCGGTGGGATGGGGCTGGMAGGATGGGGAAAGCAGGAGCAGTGTGGTTCCTTTGCTGGCCGGGGTCCACGCCTCCATGCCCCCCAGGGCTGCCAGGTGCTCACACTGGAAAATACCGGTTTTGTCCCTATTTCCACCAGAAGCCGGCGAGGTCCAACCAGTGCCAAATGCCCCTCGGTGCTTTGCCAGCTCAGCCGTGGGCAGGGGGCTCTCCCGTGCCAGGGTGATGCTGACTTTGGGCTACAGCCCGGCCACGGGAAGGGACATCCACACGGGTCCATCCTGTCACATCCGGAGCAGTGACCCCTTCTCGGGAGCGGCGGGGCTGGCGCGGGCCGGGGGCTGCTCGGGGCCGGGGCTGGCCCGCATCCCCGTGGGGATGTAGTACAGACTCTCCAGGTAGCCGCAGTCGGGACCCCCGGCAGGGGACGGCCCCTCGCCCTTGGGAGCAGAGCCGGGGGTCCCGGGCACGCCGGGATTGTCGGCAGCCGGCAGGTCGGGGTGTGGCGGCGAGGGGGCGGAGGGTGGCGGTGCTGGGAGTCCCGGGAAGCCGCCGTAGGGACCGTAGGGTGGGCCATAGACCCCCGGGGCCACGACCAGGGGGTTGAAAGGTGCCTGGTAGACCCCGGTGTGTGACGCCACCGGTGGGACCAGCACCTCCAGGTACTGCCCGGTCTCGGGGTCGTAGAGCGTTTTCATCTGGGGCTGCCGAGGYGGCTCCACGTAGTAGCACTTCCCGCTGCTGGGATCCACGAGCATCCTCCGCTGGGGGGGCAGGGGGGCCGAGAAGGGCTTGGGGGGGCTTTGCCTGCTCCTCCCACTCGGCGAGGGGCCATCGGTCCTCCTGAGGAAACGAGGAGCATCCTCGAGGTGGGGCTGAGCTGGGGGCTCCACAGCAGCCGGACCCTCGGGCGSTCGGGGTAGGGGAGGATCAGGGCTGGGCTTGCTCCAGGGCACTTCCCCACCGAGAGGGGGATACGCACCAGTTCCCGGTGGAGCGGTTGGACTGGGGACAACCAGAGGTCCGAAGAAAGAGCTGGGGACTGATGGATGCCTAAGGGAAGTGGGGACTGTGTTGGGGA
>NW_026623603.1:467294-472160 GCF_030028575.1 Malurus melanocephalus
CAAAGGATGTGCTGGGTGGATTGGGGACCAGAGGAGCCCCAAAAGACTTGTTTGGGTTGGAAACCAAGGGGGTCCCAAAAGATGTGCTGGCCAGGCAGGAGGCTGCCAGGTAGCCAAAGGATGAGTTGGTCATGCTGGTGACCATGGAGGTCCCAAAGGATGCACTGGCTGGGCTGGGAACCAAGGGGGTCCCAAAGGATGCAGTGACTGGGTTGGGGATCCCAGGGGTCCYAAAGGATGCACTGGATGGATTGGGGAACAAGGGGGTCCCAAATGATGCAGTGCCTGGGTTGGGGACCACAGGGGTCCCCAAGGATGTAGTGACCGGGTTGGGGACCGAGGGCAGCTTTGGCATCAGCGTGGATTTGGGGGCTCTCTCGGGGATCGCCAAGTARTTGGAATTCTCTGCCGGGGCAGCAGGCGGGTAGGGCTCAGTTGCYGCTGGCCACTGGGGCGGGTACTCCCAGGCCTCCCTCCGCTCCGGTAGCCGCCCAGGGGTTCCTTCGCTGCCCTCCCCAGCTCGGAGCGGGGCGGCGGGGGCGGTGCCACCGGCAGAGCCACCGCTGCCCACCGACACTCGCCGGCCGCCGAGCTGCTCCTGCTGCTGCTCGCCGCTCCTCGCTGCCGGCTCCGCAGGCCGTGGGCGGGCGCTGCTGCCAGCCGGGGCTTCGGCGCGGGGGTCCCTGCTGTCGCTGCCGCTGTGCCGCTGCCCCAGCGACTCCGGCCCCTCGGCGGAGTGGAGCGCTCTGGTGCCGCCATGGCCGCGCACCTCCTTCACCTCCACGGGACTCGTCGGTGGCGGAGGGAGGAGAACGGTCTTCTCTGTCCGCAGCACCGCGCTGCTCTGGGCCGGGGAGCTCTCCCTGACCACCGGGGACGGCCGGCCCACCAGGACGTGGAGATGTGTCTCCACATGTGGCACCCCCTCCGCCACCGGCGCCCGTGGGGGCACCCTGAGCTCGCTCCGCTCCCGGCGCGGGGGGGATGCCGGCAGCTCCTCGGTGGGGGCCGCTTCTCTCCGCGTGGCCTGGACCCTCGTGATGTTGATGGGGGAGCTGTGGGAGGGCGCGGGCCGGCTGGCGGTGGGCTTTGCGGACCCCTCGGCACATACCGGGGCTGTCTCTCGGCCGGGGGCTGCCAGCACCTCCTCCCCCGCCGGTCCCGGCGCTGGGTCCCGCCGGCGCACCGAGGCGCAGTGGATGACCAGCGGGGCGGCCGGGGGCGGCTCCCCGCTGCTCGCCGGTGCCACGGTGCCGCGGGAAGTGCCGGCGGTGCCGAATTTGAGGCTGTAGCTGCTCTTCACCAGCTTGCGCACGTCCCGGGGCTGCGGGACGCGCCCCTTGCTCTTCTCTTCTGGCTTGGGCGGCGTGGCCGGCGGGGACCCGCGGGGTGCCGGGACGCCGGGGCTGGGSGGCCGGCGGGGCGCTGCTGGCGGCTTCTCGGGCTGGTTCTGCGGCAGMGTCCGCACCTCCTGCGCCCGCGAGGAGCCCAAGTGGCGGCGCGGAGCGGTGGCGGGGTGCGCCCGGCTCTCGGCCTTGAAGGGGACGATTTGGGAGTGGATGGGGCCGATGGCTCGCTCCTTCAAGCTGGGCCACGGCCTCGGCCCTCTCCCAAATCTGGGGGCGACATCCAGCACCTTCCCCACGCCAGGCTGCGCTTCGAACAAGGCGCGCGCTCGCTGGTAGCAGATCCTCTCCGACGTGTGCTCCTCAGGGGCAGCGGGCAGCCAGCGGCCCTCCAGCACCTCCTGGTACTTCATCCGCTGGTTGAGCTCGTTGAACGTCTTCCTCAGGTTGCAGACGGTCTCCCTCGTCTCCTCGCTCAGCACCACGCCCTTGGTGGGATGGGTGGTGGTCGTGTTCCCCGCGGCCACCGTGGCCGCCGGCATCCCGCCGCCCCGCAAGTCCTCGGCCGAGAAGCTGCAGTCCGAGCGGGACAGCGAGCTGGACTTGCCCTCCAGGCCATCCCCCAGCAGGTCGGTGCCGGCGGAGGACGGCCCCGAGGAGGTCGAGCTGCCCCGCAGCCCCTTCTGCTCCATCTTGATCCGCTGCTCGTACTGCATCTTCTTGGCCAGCACGTTTTTCACCAGGCACGAGGCCGCCCTGGTCCTGTCGGTGTCATTGTCCAGGGAGGCCGCCTTCATGAACTGCTGGTAGTTGAGCCTGAAGTCCTCGCCGATGGCTCTGCCCTTGCTGGGGGGCTCCTTCCTGGAAGGGGGCTGGGGGGCTGGGCCATCCCCCCGGGGGCCGAAGCCCGGCTCCTTCCTCTCCTTCCTCTTCAGCAGGATCTGGCGCTTGGGCACTGTCCTCTTCTTGCCGTAGCCCTTCCTGGCCTCTCCGCTCTCCAGCTCCACGTCCACGCACTCGAACTGCTCCTTGCCCAGCAGCTCCCCGTCCACGCCGGCGGGGAAGGGCCAGCCCAGCCTGCCGTGCGGAGCCGTCGCTGCGCCCCGGGGCTCCCCGGCGCCCGCCGGCCACCGCCGCGGCCGCCCGCCGTCCTCCGACAGCGAGTTGGAGAGGCTGGAGGAGGTGTGGGAGCTGCACATGTCGAGGCGAGCTCCGGGGAGCCCCGAGAGGCTGCGGAAAGCCCTGGCCGTCAGCGCCTGCACCTCACCGTCCACCTCGTCCGAGTCGCTGGGAGCCCCGCCGAGCATCGGCCCGGGCTGCCGGGGCACGGCCGGCTTCCCGCCCGCGGCCGCGGCCGGCACAGGCTGYCGGTCCGCACCCAGGGGACCCATCCTGCCCCCCTGCCCCGGCGCTGGGCTATTCTTAGCCGCGCTGGACAGCTGAGCCCGCTGCGGGCGGGCGAGGGGGCCGGGCGGCGGGGGGACGCTGGGGGCCCCCGGCGGAGCCCAGCGCCCCGGGACAGCCCGGCCGGGCGATCCCTCCTCGTCCAGGAACTCCAGGCAGTCCTTGTAGGTCTCCGTGCCGTCCGAGCACAGGGCGGAGTGGTAGGAGGACACGGAGGAGCTCGACATGCTCTTGGTGAGGTCGTCGCGGAGKAGCCCCGGGAGGTATCCGTCCTCCTCCCCCTGCTCCGCGGAGCGCCGACCGTCCCCGCCCGTGCKGGRACCCTCGCCGTCGGGGCCGGGCAGSTCGGCGGGGGACGGCACCACGGGGTCCCTCTTCCCGCGGGGCATCGTGGCAGGGAGGAGCCTGGGGGCCGGGAGCCCTGCTCGGTGCCGGGGCCGCTCTGCCGGGGCCGGCGGCTCGACCTTGTGGCTCCGTGGCCGTCCCGGCGGCTGGACCCGGCGGCGGCACAGAGCGAGCCCTCGATCACATGGACTCGGCGGGCGCCAGCCGGGGCAGCCGATGCCAAGCGCATTGCAGGGATGCCACCGCCGCCCCCAGTCTCGGGACCTGCTGGGGACCGCCGGCTCATCCCTCAGGCGGCGCCGCTCTCCCCGTACCGCAGCACAGGCACCGGGGCATCCCCGCAGCCCCTACGCGTCCCGAGTGTGTGATCCCGTGGAACGGGCTGGGCTGCCCCGGAGCTGGGGGACCTGCAGACCCTTCTGGGGACATCCCATACCCAATGCTGAGGGCAGGATCCCGAGCTGCTGCTCCATCCCCACCACGGCTCCTTTCCCCGTGCCTCTGCCTACCTTGCCACAACAATGGTGTGTCCATTTAGGACTTTCCCCAAAACCCACCCTACCCCGAGCAGGATCCCCCATATCTAATCCAAGAAGCCAGGAGCCAGCTTGAGGCTTGGGATCAACTCAGGCATGAAGCCTCGGGACTCACACTGCTCGAGCATGTGTCTTTTTTGGGGAGACCCCAAGGCCAGTGGCTGGTGTGGCACAAGGGTCTCTGCAGCTTGCCCACCCCAACTGCTGCTGGTGCAGCCCAGTCCCAGCTTTTGGGGGAATTTTTGCCATGAAACAGCAGCAGCAGGTGCTCCCCAGCACTGCCAGCCCTGGAGCAACCCGATGCCCAAGTCCTCTGGGTTCGTGCTGGGACTAAATTTAAACCTTGGCAAGGAGGAAAGGAAAGCTTCCCAGAGAGCTGGGCTGGCACTTAACCCTTCACTGCTGAGCTGGGCTGGGTTTGCAAGGTGGTATTTGTGCCCAGAGGGTCTGCAGGGGACCTGCCATGGGCAGTGCTCACTGGTGTGGTGACCTTGGGCAAGCAAGAGTGTGTATGTGGGATTTCAAATCCTCAAATCCCACCCTTTCTCCAGGGAAAGGGTSGTCAGGTGCTGGTATAGACTGCCCAGAGCAGTGGTGGAGTCACCATACYTGGAGGGATTTAAGAGATGTGTAGATGTGGTTTAGGGGTGACCTTGGCAGTGCTGCGGGAACTGTTGGACTCAATGATTTTAAAGGGCATTTCCAGCATAAATGATTCTGTGGTTCTACGGAATATTGGTTCTACAGCTGGGTCCTGCTGGCTCCAGTTCCAGGGATGTGCAGTCCCTGCCTRGTGCTGGATTTGCAGTGCCAGGGGATGCGGGGCAGTGTGGGGCAGGGATGTGGTTCCCCTCCAGCTGAGCTGACTCCAGCTGGTCCAGATTACAGCAAGATGCTTTTTCATTCCCTCTCCTCCACCGAGGGTCATGCCCAGCACCCCAGAGCCACCCGCTGGTGGTGSGAAAGGGGGCTTGGTCCAACCCAGRGYCACTGGTGTCCCACGAGGCCTCAGCAATACCCTCAGTGCAGGGGCTGGGGGCAGAGGGGCTCGGGGRAACAGGGCTGCAGAAGCTGGTGAAGCTCTGGATAAGGTACAAGAAGCACTCCAGCGGGAATCAATCCCTGCAAACACAAAAGAAAAKGTCCCTGTGCTATTGCCTGCAGGTCCTGCTGTCCTGGCAGTGATGGGAGGCAGATTTAGGGTGATGAGATGTCTAATTGCTTTAAAGCTTTCA
>NW_026623603.1:474155-474446 GCF_030028575.1 Malurus melanocephalus
AGCTACTTTCTGCAACTCCGGAGCAGCAGGAACCACCGGCCCAGCCTGGAGGGGTTTTCAGAGCCGCCGCTGGGGTTCAGGAGGGTTCTCGGCACCCGGGCAYGGCAGCAGCCCTGGCAGAGCTCGGGCACTAGGACACCCCAGGGTGCTAAGTGACAGAGGGACGCACCCGTGCCGGGTGTCACAGGGCTGCCCTGCTCCCCATGGCATCGCCACTGGAGTGGCTGTGGCACAGGCGCAATGCCCGAGCAGGTGCCAGGGCTGTGAGCCCGAGAGCCACAGACCAGAGCA
>NW_026623603.1:474820-490105 GCF_030028575.1 Malurus melanocephalus
TCCCCACACGTTTCCCCTCAGGCGCAGGCCGCGGGGTGGAGCCTGCACAGATCCGCCCCCACAGGGAATGCGGGATGCTCAGCCCCCGCCCCTCACAGCCCCGCCCGTGCCTCAGCCAGGGGCCGCGGTCAGTTCCTGATACCTGTCCGTGATCCCAGTCCCGGTTCCCGATCCCGGTCCGGTACCGCCCGCGGCCTCCGCCACGTCCCGCACCCCGCAGCAAATGGCGGCCCCTTCCCCTCCCGGGCCCCGGGCCCGTCCCCGCCATCCCCCGCAACGCTCCCGGCGCCACCACCCACTCCCTTCGGCCAGGCTCGGACCACCACGGACAGCGATGTCACATCTTTAATTCAAAAATAAATAAATAAATATATATACACACACAAACCCATGTTCAAGCGCTTGGTGCTCCGAGGCARCCAAGAACGCCCTTTCCTCCCGTCAGAGCCCCACGAGCAAGAATCCCAAGTACCCTTTGGAGAAGGACAGCGATGCATTTCCACACCCCGGGCTCCCGAGAGGATTCTCCTTTTCCCTGTGGAGCACTGTACAAACACAGCTTGTCCCCTCCTTCACCGCAGAAGTTCAGAGCCACACTCCCTCCCTCACAACACACAACAGCACCAGCACCCTTACCCTCCCGGTTAGGAACAAAGAACATTTATTGCTTTGGGGGATGTTTTTACCTCCCTCCTGCATTTCCTGGCTGATTGTGCTTCCCACAGGAGGTCTCCCATCTCCATCAAGTACTCGAAATCTTTGGATGAAAGGTACAATCTGGTTTCAGTGCAAAACGCTATGGAGGAGTTCAAGCTCCGTGGAGGACATTGAGTCCTGGAAGTCACTGGATTTGGGATTTGGTGTCCCTACCTGTATCCCTCTACACAGTCACACAGGAATGACACAGAAGATATCAACCCTGGAATTATGTCCAACCACTTTAACAGATTTCTAATATATTCTACAAGCTATTTAATATATAAAATGCAACATTATTTTCACTTTTTGTGCATCATGTGCTCCRAAGTGGGAAATACCAGAATTAAGGCTGTCTTCTTTGCAAGTCACCAACACCTATTCTTGCTCTTAAATTCTGGCACTAAATATGGTCCACACCAACCCGCTCAAAATGCCCTTTTCACCAGTGCTCTTCCTGTCCCAGGTGCACAACAAATTCTACTAAATTTCCCCACRGGGTTCCTACAAGGTTTCCTACAAATGTTAACACAGAAGTGCAATTTAGAGTCTACGTTGTTTTTTTCCCTTTTAAGACACACCACCATAGCACTGTTGCTGTACCTGGARTGTTTTCCTCCCTGGGATGGGAGCTGGGATGTTTACGGCTTGTGTCCAGGAGCACCAGGCCTCAAACCTCACATCCCAGTGTGAGACCAGAAAATCTTATCCTGCAGCTCCCAGCTTTRTTTGCCATCCAATCTCCCAGGGTTGTATGGAGGGGACAGAGACATGGAGGGGACACACTGTGGTACTAACATTYCCAGTGGGACTCGTACACCACTGCACCAGCACACCAACAGCCTAAGCTTTAAAGGCAGGTTTAATCCTGGCATTTCCCAAGCTTTTGAGCATTTGCTCYCTAGGTTTCAGCCAAGGCCACCTGTGAATCCCATGTGACTTRTTTCAGGAATGTGGCAACAGCGGAGCCTTGCTCAGTCAGGTCCCACTGACTCCTATTGCCAAGGTGAGAGAGGAGCACTGCTGATATGGGAGCCACCATCCTGGGCAGGTATTCCCTGGAAGAGCAGGTCATTCCATGCATGGCACACACCAAATTGGCTCGGAGGGTTAATGGTGCTCAACTGGAAAAACACTGGTCCAACACTGCTGTGCTGCTCATGAGGACAACCCAGCCTCACCCTGCTGTTCAAGGCCTAGCTGCGTGAAGGAGGACCAAGAGAAAACAGGACATTGCCACATGGATCTTTTTCTTTGCAATATTATGTCTAYAGTGAAACATTCATAGCTGCTCAACAGAGTAAAAATGTGCTACATGAGAACYGTACCGGAAAAAGCAGGGCCCTGGAAGAGCTGCAGAAGAGTCTGAGAGCAGATAAAAACCAGAATGAACAGCCAGCTTCGAAATATGCCACTGGAAATATCTGAGGGAATGAACACCCTTCTCCTTTCCCAACAGTCTGGCAGATACTGGAATTGGTGCAGTTCCCAGACTCCTGCTGTCTGGGCAATGTTGGTGTCAGGATGGGCACAGCCCTCCCTTGGAGCAGCACGGGATGCGATCCCTGGGACAGAGGGAGTGCTGGAGCCCTGTCCCTCCTGCCCTAGAAGCATCCCAGCACTGCTGAGGCAGGGACAGCCTTGCAAGGACAAGGGCAGCTGACAGCCAGCCCRGGGATCCAGGGAGCTGCAGATCCAAAACACGGAAAGCCGAGAAGTGCCTGCTCTCCTGGGAAGCACACACAGTCCGGATGGCAGACAAACCATCCACGCTGACAGGTTCTGAACTCAAGAGCGTGCCCTGGGGAATTAATTTACAAAGTGCCACTGGTCCTTGGAACRAAATCTAATGTACAGGATATAATACAGCAAACAGCAGCCCTGCAGTTCGTGCTGGCCCCTCTCTGCACTACCTGTAGAAGGACTCCAATATCCACTCTTTACAACAGACTCCTTCCCTTTTCATACGAAGGAAAATGAAAACATAAGTTAAAACAGCAATAAATAAAACTACGGAAGGTGTGCGTCCTGCTCAGCCCCCTTTGTGCATCCCAATCAGACTGGAGAGCTTCTCACAGTGCTCAAGTTTCAGGGACTCTGCTTTCTGTTTTAACCGCTCATCTCTGTAGAGCTTGGCCAAATTTGACAAATCAGACTCTGAAAGGTGAAAAAAAAATGTATTAGGATGAAGCCGTGAGCATCCTTTGAAGAATTGTTTCTTAGTGCTTTGTTATCCTTGTTGCACTTTTAAATTTTAATTTGGTAGGTATTAAATCCAGGGAGGTGAACAGCTACCCAAGGGACTCATCTGAAAGGCTCCCTGCCCTTTCATTAGCAATCTCAAATGTACTTTGCATTTTTCCCCCTTTTTCCCAAAAGCAACATTAAACTGAAATAATCCCATTGTTTAAATTATTTCCCCCAGTAATTCAGAGAAGTTTCTTTTGCTGATTAGCTGAGGAAGTCTTAATRTAGGTTTCTCCCTCTAGAATAATTTGGATGCAGGATTAGATGCACCAAGGAGAACAGCAGTAATTTACTTCTGAAAAGGTCAACATCTCCGTAAGCACAGGCTACCTGATGACACTCAATTTTTCAAAGMGCTTTTTATACACCTTACAAGCCCCTCATTTTACAAGATTATTCRGAGTGGAAAGAACTTCAATAGATCCTTTCATGCCTGACGTCCTCTGTCCCYGTCCCACTGAAATTTAAAGCCATTTAACCCTCCTCCCACTCACTGAAGAGCTTCACAAACTGACAGGCAGGAACAGTTCATTTTAGAGTAGGAACCCAGGTACAGGTTTATAACCAAAATGCCACTCAAGCAGTGCTGGGCACAGCCCTGTCAAGCCTCCAGCAAACCCAGACTCAGGTAATTGTCCCAGAGCCCAGAGTCCCTGGAGTTGTGCAGTGGAGAATCTCAGTTTACACTTACCCAATTGGGGAAAATTACTGCCTGCACTTTTGACAGTGTTCATTCCATCACATTTTCTCCTTGTGGGTTCCAATCTTTTATAGAGTAATTCCATTGAAATCTTTTCTTCAAGAAGGTWCTAAAATATTTGATTTCATCTATATTTACACTGGATATACAAAAGAAATTTTTCCCTGTGAGGATGGAGAGACCCTGGCACAGGGTGCCCAGAGAAGCTGTGGCTCCCTGAAAGTGTCCAAGACCAGGCTGGACACTGGKGCTTGGAGCAGCCTGGGACAGYGGGAGGTGTCCCTGCCCATGGCAAAGGTGGAACGACATGAACTTTAAGGTCCCTTCCAACCCAAACCATTCCATGATTCTGTGATACTTATYCTGATTCTGTTTGCAACTGCCTCTTTATGACCCCAAGGTCTYTGCAGCCTCACTTTACAGCTGTGCCATCCCAACTGAACCATTTTCTGTAAAAACCTGGGATGTGCTTTTTCAACTTAACTGTATCAAAAGTTTCAGAAAACCCAAAGCCAGAGCCCACCCAACTTTCACACACAGCTCTGCTGAGAAGCCCTGTCTAGTGCAACATTATAATGCTGACTGCCTGAACAAGGTACTAACCAATCCATTATTTTAAGGTTTTCCTTAATGTTGTTGGACACCAGGTTACACTCTTCAAGTCATAAAATCAAGGACTTTAAAACCCAAACTGCACCTGAACAACTYGTCTCTGTCCATTTTGCTGGTGCTCAAGGGAAACGTGCCCTCAGTAAACACAACAAATGTACTATTAATAGACACTGAACTGACAAAGAGCTCATCACATCAAGTCCAACACTTCAGCAAGGATTAAGGGACCAACGCTGTGGAGCAACAGCTGACTAAGAACTGCCTCAGCATCTACAGAACTTTTCCCCAGCACCCCATCGTGTATTCAGGGTTTATTTTTACAAACATGACTGTCCTAAGCTCATCAGTGCTCCTCACCTGCTCWCTAGCCCGGATGGGAAGCCCTCTGSGAATGTCTGGTTTTACTGACAGTGGTGTCCTCAAGCTATCTAATTGTGGCTGTTGTAAATGTATTTGCAGCTGGTGACTAACACAACCCCTAAGTGTACAAAGCTCTGGAGGAGCCCAGCTTGGCAGGCACTTGGCATTCCATGCTGGATCATCTCCCTTCTCTGGCTACTGGGCTCTCTTAGACACACAAACCCTGTCTCCCTCTTTGGGGCTGGGCTCTCCTCAGCTCCAGGTGTCTGTGAAAGAGACAATGTGGTGACTTTCAGTTGTACAAGGTTAATTAAAGGGCTTTCTGTGTATGGAATGAATTCTCTCCCTGCAGAAAGCCTACATTTATGAGATTTAACAGCCACATTATCCCTGGAGGCTGCTCCTGCCAGCCACAGATACTAAAAGTTCACAAATCAAACACACCAAAAACTTCAGGACTTTGATGGTCTTATATTACATGTTCCTTTCCTTTTACCTTCAGAGCCTACATCTTTCTGTTTCTCTTTAAAAGCAGGATTGGTAATTTCTATGTAAAATAAGCCAAAATAAGCATTCCCATCAAAAATCTGTCACAAGCCTGGAGTCAGCAACACTGTTTCTCTAGGACTAAATGAGTCTTGTTTAGACAAACTGTGTTTCCACAATGATGCAATCGGTCAAGAAACTGAAAACAAATGCCAAAGCACTTTTTAGAGGCATGCTGAGGAGTGCTGTGCATAGAGCAACTCAAAACCCCTACCAGAGTGTGAAAGCAGTTTGTCTGATGCTACTCARCATTCACACAGCCACAACTTGTTCCAGCTTCCTTGACGCACAGCACTTCTTGGTGTTGAGTCATTTGAAGGTGATGAATTCTTTAGGTGAATAAAACCAGTCACAACATCCAAGCCTAAGCTACTCTCTATAATTTGATTTCTGTTATTTCTTACCATTCTGCAAGCAGCAGGGATTTGCAATCTCTTCAATGAGCCAGATTAGCAGCAATTAACAAGTAATAAAACATGGGGCTAACATGCCTTAAAACATGAGCTTAAGATGCCCTTTTTTGTGCCAAAAAAGGCACAAAAGTTACCCAGGGCTGAGTGAGAATAACGACTTCAAATACTCACATCTGTGTTCTCTCTTTCTGCACTCAATTCTTGTTTTTAAAAGACCTGAGAATGGTGAAAAACATGATCTCCAGCTCATCTAAAGATAGAAAATGCAAATAACACCCAAACCACTGAAGCATACGGTGAAAACCGATACCAGGAACAGAGCCCACTGTAAAAGAGCCAAGAGCACCTGAACACGCTCTGGACTCTCCTGGAGAAATTTTAAGGAAAATGTTACAGAAACTTCTTGTGGAGCCAGTCAAAGCAAAACTGGTTCTGCTCCAGCAAAAGGAACATGGAATAGGTGATGCCTCAGGATCTTTTCCAGCCTAACAGTCTGTCAGGGCTAGATGAATGTGGTGGGTTGTATGTTTAAAACATCACTGAGAGTTATTCGAGCATAAGAACTGAGCGGAAAAAAGTGTCTCAAATGGTGAAGTCTACTTTCCACTCGTCTCTCAAAATCACTTAAAATGTATTTTGACAGATCTCAAGAATAGCAAATTCAGTGTTAAGAGCAGATGTGAGACACCTCACACCAGTGCAAGGTTGAGATGCTACAAGGACTGGAAACTAAAACTAAAAACAGCAGCGCTTTGTGAAGCACAACCACCACTCAGCCCCTGAAATGCACTTGGGACAGAAATAACTTACTTTGCTGTTTCTCCTTCCAGCAGCTGGTCTGAATATAGTCTATGTAATCTTTTTCAACTGTTTTCTCAAGCTCTTGAAGTTCTGCTCCTTGATAATTCTTTTCAAAGTTTTTATCAACATAGTAAGGCACCTGCAAGTTCTCCGTTTCTCTGCTGACAACGTGGCCTATGGACCTGTGGGAACAGCAGGGAGAAATGAGATGCTGCAGCAGTTCAGACCTCAAGAAATCAGGAGCTGTTTCTTCATGTTAGCAYTTCCAGAAAACAATATTTACAGCAATGTTTGTACAGTTCATTTCTGCAGGATTATGGCTCCCTCAACCATCCAGTCAGGAAATTACAAGTCTCAGGCACAGCAAGCTGTGCAGTACAAACAGAATCCACCCTCCTGCTAAAACCACAGGAAAACATGCCAGATGTGGAGATACCAACATTGCTCCTTCCAAATACTGTGTTTGTTCCCAACAGTTCAGTCAAGACACTTCTAAAACATGAGAGCAAATTTTATCTATGAATTCTGCAGACACTTTCTTGTGTTTGCTGGTGATTTCTGGCAAGCTCGGTCCAGAAATCCATGGGGATTGATAACAAAGGAAGAGATTATAAAAATTTAGGGCACAATGCAATTGGATTGGGATTTTACCATTTTTGGATACTTTAGTAGAAATAAAACTTAGCAGGGGAGATTCTAGTTACACTTTTCTTCAGGGTTTTATAATCACCAGTAACCAAACCGAGGCATGGAAAACACCCTGTGGGAAGAATTAGCCCCTCTGACAGAGTCACTGGATTAAACTACACTCCTGGAGTGAATTTCCTTATTTGAGCAAAGATACCCAGGCCTTTGCTCAAATCATTGCCCACAAAGACAGGCAGGCAGCCAAAACACAAAGGTTGCACTCTACTCAAAGGAATCCTGTTTGCCCCTTTTTCCTGGACTCCTCTTTTCCTTCTCTCTCCCTGTGTCTCAGAGCTGCCCACAATTTCTTTCAGTTTTCAGGCTCTTCAGTTGTTTTAAGGCTGTGATTTAGAGAAACAGCCTAACTCTGTACTGGGCTCAGGCCTGCCTACCTCACATCCCCAGGAGAAGGGGAGGCAGTGAAGAAAAGCAGATCAGCTGCTGTGGGGGCAGCGTGGGAGGTTTCACATGGGACTGGCAGATAGCAAAAACACTCCCTGGAAATAAAACCACCCTAAAAACAACCTCCTGTTCTTTTCTGAGGGCCTCACACTGACATCGTGTGGTAAAACGACAAGGGGTGTTGGGCTGCTCTGACAGAGGAGAGCAGGGAAAGGGTGGACCTGAGCAGTTTTACTGCTAAAAGGGAGCAAGGGGAGTGTTTGGAGCACTCTGCCACTTGCCCCAAACCTGCCAATCCCACTCCTCCCTCAGTTAGGGCTAGCCCAGGTCAGCTCTTACCCTCCCCCAGCACTGGATGTGAGAGGAATACATGGGTTTTTCTCTGCACCACAAACTCCCAGTACAGCTGTTCCGGTGGGGTCCTTCCGCTAGAGCTCCCACCAGCCCCCCAGGGTCCTGCTTCTCTACAGAACTTAAACCAGGGCATTTCAAAGCTTTAATGATTTGTGGAGCTTCCAGTGGAATTCATGCTCCAGAAACGATTCAGATTTCCATGGGCTTAATTTTTAAATTGCTTTCCAGAGGAACCTCAGTGGTGGTCCAGATCCTGGGGGCTGGGCAGATCAGAGGTTGATCTACACCCACATTCCCCATCCTGTAACACTGTGAAAAACCACTTTACACCAGCTGAGAAAGATTTCTGCCCTACTGCCCCTCTTCGTTCAGCACCCTGTGCACTAAAGCTCCCCATGGGTAACTTCACAGGGAGAGGGCTCAGGAGAACCTCCAGTGCAGGCTGTTGGTATTTTCTTATTTACAAATTGATAACACTTGCTAGAAAAAGCAGAACATAAACATGAATTTTGCTATCAAATCCAACTTCCATTTGCCTCCATACTGCAAACAGCAACATCAGAAAAACGTGGTTTTAAAGGACTTACGATTTGTAGAATAAGCTGTAGGGTGGATTGGTGGCCATCAGCTGTGTTATAACTGACACTATTATGATGATGAAAACTGGCATCAACTGGATAAATGCAGAATATGAATTCTGAAAAGTACAAGGATTAGCAGTCAAGAAAATACAGAGATGGAAAAAGGCATCTGTTCACAGAAGCCAGGCTATCAATCACAGATCAACAATGTGTCACATGTAAACTTAAAAGAAAACAAGAGGAAGTACTTTGGGATTTTGAAAGGGATGATATTGTAATTTCTAAATAACCTTTATTAATAATATCAGAACACTCTTGAACAGCATTTTCTTTCAATTATCTCTGCCTCTTTCTTCAGAGTGCCTACAGTCAGTGCCCAGTTGATAATCCAGCCTGCAGAAACGCCCTGCCATTCCCGTGTACCTACACCTGCAAAGGGGCTTTCCTCTGAAGTTTGCTACATCCATTGAAAATATCTCAGCCTCTGCTCAAGCACTGCCTTAATGGCTGAGCATTAAAGGGTTAAGAGCTCATATGAAGTGTAACTTAAGACAGGATGCAAGCACTTGGGCTTTTGTTTGGATTAATTTAGCAGAACAAAAGAGTGGAAACATTATCAAAGAGAAAACACTGATCTTTCCTTCTGCTCTTTGATTTCTTTTTAAACTGGCTTCTAAAATTCCTTTTCTAGTCCAGAGGAAAATGGAGCTCGTTAGGCTTTGCCCTGTGCCCTAGGATGGAAACAAAGATTCTTGATGTAGCAGACGTGGGATTTACATAATCACAGAATTATTGAAGTTGGAAAAGCCATCCCAGACCATCGAGTCCAAGTTGTGCCTAATCTCCACCGTGTCCCCAGCCCAGAGCACTCAGAGCTACCTCCAGCCCTTCCTTGGACACCTCCAGGGATGGGCATTCCAAACGTCCCTGGGCAGCCCCTGCCAAGGCCTGACCACCCTTTCCATGGGGAAATTCCTGCTGATGTCCCCCCTGCCCCTCCCCAGCCCAGTCTGAGGCCGTTCCCTCTCCTCCTGTCCCTGTTCCCTGGAGCAGAGCCCGACCCCCCCGGCTGTCCCCTCCTGTCAGGGAGTTGTGCAGAGCCACAAGGTCCCCCCTGATCCCCCTTTGCTCCAGGCTCAGCCCCTTTCCCAGCTCCCTCAGCCGCTCCTGGGGCTCCAGCCCCTTCTCCAGCTCTATTCCCTTCCCTGGACAAGCTCCAGCCCCTCAGGGTCTTTCCTGAAGTGAGGGGCTGAACTCACTTGCCCCAGCTTAACTGTCTGTTAGGTGCATCATGGTTTTCTTTCAGAGCCTAAGAAACTCMCAAGGAAAAACTCATCTTCCTTGGAGAATGATCCCTGGAGGTTAACAGACTGTCTCCAGAGAAACATTCTGCCTAGGCGGGTGTCAGGTGCATAAGTGCACTGACAACAAAGGTCACTGTGTCTCATCTGGCAAAATTATATCCCAGTCCCATCCTGTCCCCAGCTGGAAGAACCCTGGGCAGCACCTGGGTGCTAATTTACTGAAGGATTAAATACACCTTGAGGACAAGCCAGTACTTCCATATCCATTACCAGTCCCCATTTGGACTAATTGCTGTTGGATTACCAAGCATTAGAGCTTGCAAAAAGCAAGCAGCAGCAAAACTTTCAGTGACAGAAACTAGAGGGCCTGTAATCTTATAAATACAAGATATTTTTACAGCAGTGTATAATAGAAGGTTATCTAGAGACAAAGAAAATATCCACTGTGGCTGCAGCCCTTGAGGATAACCACTGAGCACTCAAGCATGGGAAGGTTTGTCCTGGCTTTGGAAGAGGATCCCTTACTCTGCTGAAATATTTAAACTGAAGTGATCCCTCCTGCTGGCTACCTGTGGCCTGTGTTCTTCCTCCTCTGGCTCCTGTGTCCACGCCCTCTCAGTCCGGTGCCTCCGTGGGTAATAGTGAGCATCTCTGGCTACATTGGAGAACATGTGGATATTCCCTGGAAAACAAACCAGGACACACTCACTTTTCACCCAGTTGCTGGTACTCAACTGGATTCCTCAGTTTCTATTTAATTATCCAAGTTTATACTACACAGTCTGAATTACAGCTGGGAGATCTCTAAGTAAAAAGTGCAAACTACCTCAGAATTAAACACCCACCACAATGTTATTCCAAAAAGCATACCAGAGTAATGGGAAAGTGCTCCAATCCATCTTAATTTAAATCAAGCTGCAGAAACATGTTCTGATTTTTATGATTGTATCTCATATTTTAATGCTGTGCTTGTCACATTCACTTGCAAGACTGTGGCAGGAAAATGAATTTGCTTCACCAGGCTCAGGCCATAAATTACAGCCTCCCATAATTACTGAATGTGGTCTTCTACCCTCATTTCTAATTTCTCTGCCTTCAAGCCATTAATAATTTCACTTAATTATTTTCTAATAAAGAAATAGATTTTAAAAAGAGTAAAAAAGGAGAACAATTCAGGATTTTCTTTCTTGCACACAGAATGCGGTTGATTTATTTTTAAAAAATCTAAAATGAGGGAAGAATTGCATTTGCTACTTCAATTTGAAGCTCAGGATCTGATTTTATCACCATATGAATATCTTAATAATAGCTGTGCTCTCCTCTTTTGAAATTCAGAATGTCTTTGTGTTAGAAAATTGAAATCTATGGCTTATCATCACAGCAGAAATGCAAAACTATTTTTAAGCCCTGGGAAAGATGTCACATTATTTTATACTCTTATCCTGTCCTTTTTTGAGTTCCCCAAAGAATTCTGCAAGAAACCTGGGCAAAGGTGACCTCTGCTATTGTGTCAAAACCTCTGTTCCACTGCTTGTTCTAACATTTTCCAAGCCCTAGGCATGTGTGCAGTCAGAGCTCCAACAGTGAGCTGAGCCAGGCTGGCTCCAAGGAGGAAAGTTTCCCTTTGGAAGAAAAAAAAAAAAAAAAAAAAGCTTATTTCTATCCTTCAACATTGCTCAGACAGGATTACAAGATTTTATCAAGCTATGAAAAGCAGCAAGTGTGGGAAGAGAAGAATGGCTTTTGTAGGGGTGTCTAAAAAAAAAGTTTTCCCAAATTTTATGTTTCTCCAAGAATTTCTGCCAGCAGTTCCCTTCATTCCATGTGCATTTATTTTTTATGAGAAGAACTTGTAACCTCTACTCACTAAAACTGCAACACTCTGCCACATGGAGTCTCTTTTGAGTTTAACCACATTTAACATTTTAAATTTTGCTCTTTTCCCACTGAATATCCATGGAGGAAAACTACTCAGTAAAAACAAAGCCGCAAACCTGCCCCCAGAGCCCAGTGAGAAAACTCTTGTTTGCCACCAACACCTGCTACCAGGAAATTATATTTTTATTTTCTTACTCTTCGCCGCTTTGCTAAAAATTTCTATTTTCTCCTTCATGCCAGTCTCCCTGTTAAACCTGCCATGCCCAGTACCCAAACTCCTGCCACAGGTCATCAATTTCCTGTCCTCAACTCCAAGCATCCCTATTCCCCACAGACCCATTCCATGAGAGTGATGTCCCACAAAAGGCACCTCCAGGTGCAATTCCTTGCACAGTCAGAAATGGAAAACCTGTGGGCTTCAGCTGGAATTACACCATGCTGGGGTTGGCTTACTTTGCATATCCACTGATCCAAGTTTGGGAGCCATTTGAGGTCCCCTTAGCTGCAAGCTGCACCACTCACAGCATGGTTTAGTGAGTACCTACTTGTCGCTGTGTCTTTAGGCTGAAGTAACTGGTGTGTACCTCACTTTTTGTGAACCYTGCAGGTGAAAAGTTCCCATGAGTGCTAAAGCAATTCCTTAGATGCTGCCAGGAGGGTCCTTGAAGTCCTCACATCATTCAAATTTATTTTCAGTCCACTGATCTTGCAGGATTTTTTTTCCTACAAATCCAAAAGCCAAGGCTGGACTGAGCCATGCACAGAGCTACAACAGGAACAGCTCCACTGCTGTGTCACTGGATCCTGCACATCCACTGGATCCTGGGCATCCACTGCCAGCCTCTCCTGGCAAGCAGCACCTGCTGAGCTCCCACACTGTAATTTCATTACAGCACAGGCTGTTGTGGGGCACAGGAGCTCCTGTTTCTCCTGAGATCACAGCTCCAGCAGCTGGGCCATGCTGGCCTGCAATAGTGTCAGGTGCTTCAAGTACAACCCAATTATGCAATTGTTAATGTTGGAAAAGACTTCTGAGGCCACTGAGTCCAACCATCACCAAWGACACCTCTGGCCCCTTCCCACTCACACCCCATTTTACCTTCCATACCATTGCTGGCTTTGGATGATGGATGAAATAAAAGAAGGAAGAAATCAAATCTGAAAAGGTTTCTTTTCAGATGTATTATCAACTCCCTGAGCAGTCCCAAGGGAAACTGAACCTCCTTCATATTTTATAGAATCAGAGAGTATCCTGAGCTGGAAGGGACCCACAGGGATCATCCAGTCCAGCTCCTGTCCCTGCCCAGACCCCCCAACAATCCCACCCTGCACAYCCCTGKCAGCRCTGTCCAAACTCTCCTGGAGCTCTGGCAGCCTCGGGGCCRGGACCATTCCCTGGGGAGCCTGGGCAGTGCCAGCACCCTATAGGGGAAGCCCCTTTTCCTGATCTCCAGCCTGACCCTTCCCTGGCACAGCTCCAGCTGTTCCCTTGGGGTTAGGGTCAGTCCACTGCCTTTCAAAAGCACTGCAGACAGGTACTGACCTGTAGGRAAGTGCCCACCAAAAAACACATTGAATATTTCTTCAGGTGTAATGTCTGCTTCAAATTCTGTGTAGTAATTGTAGTGCCTGGCCTGGCCAGTGCTGACATGTTCRTGGTCACTCCCGAGCTCATCGTAGCGCAGTCGTTTCTCAGGGTTGCTCAGAACTGCAAAAGCATTGCCTATTGCTGGAGAGGGAATTAAAACAACTGTTACATTTCCAGAGATCACATTTTCGTGAGTGGAGTAGCAAAAAAAACTCAACCAAACAAGCCTAGGAAATATGAGATTGAGTTCCTTTTGTAAAAGATGTATAACAGCTCTGGCATTATCTGTGATGGAAAACTGATGTCACTGATGCCAGGAGAAAGACAGAAGCGTTCAAGCTTATGGAAATACTTGAAATATTTGTAAAACTGARGTGAGAGTTCACTTCAGCCAAGAAAATGGGTGACAGTGGAGCATTTCATCAGCTCAAACCAAATGCAAGTTTGGCCCAAGTGCACCTCCATATACCACATACAATTAACACACAATAACTGCACAGCCCAATTAAAATTAAAATAATATCCCAAGTTTTTCCTGCTAGCAGAGGCGCTCCTGAAGCTGTGTGGCACATCTATTTCACACCTCATATCCAACCACTCGGAAGTGTTTGTATTATCTTCTTTGATCTCTCACAGAACAAGTTCACAGAGGAATACAACCCAAACACAAAGAACAGCCTTTCAGAAGCTCCTTATTTTAACAGACTATGAATGAATCACTTGCTTTCCTCGTGCTGTGCTGCATGGAAAGGGAAAATATGCATGAGTTGAGACAGTAACACTGCTAATACAGAACTGCAATGTAACACAGAAGTCCAGACACAGCATATTGGATTAAATTTCATATTCATTTATATTTCATATAAATTGCATATATATGTGTATGTATATATATATATTCATTCATGATACAGAGCAGTTATTGATGACAAATAACCCACTGTCATCCATGAGCAGTGTTACTTCCAAGTTCTGAACTTTCTGCAGCATCATGGAATCCCAGATTGGTTTGGGCTGGAAGGAACCTTAAATTTATCTCATTTCATTCCAATCCCATGGGCAAGGACACCTTCCCCTAGAGCAGGTTGCTCCAAGCCCCATCCAAGTTGGCCTTGGATACTTCCAGGAATGGGGCAGCCACAGTTTCTCTGGGCACCCTATGCCAGGGCCTCCCCACCCTCACAGGTGGGAAATATTATATATTCCCCCTGTTATATTATATATTCCCCCTGTTATATTCCCCCTGAAATATTATATATAGCCCCCTGACCCTGGCCTCTGTCAGTGTAGAAGCCATTCCCCCTTGTTCTGTTCTTCCAGGCCTTTGCAAAAAAGCTCATCAGMAGTATCTAGGAATGAGACCTGGGACACACTTCCCTCCGTTTCTAAGGGAGATGTGTTATTTTACAGACAGAAATGTAAAACCTGCCGAGCCGCAGCGGGGTTGTGTGGGGACGCTGCTGTGTCTGTAACCCCGCCCGGCTCTGTGGGCCGCTGGCCGCCTCTGTAGCAGCGCAGCCGGTGCGGCCCCTCAGCCCTCACCGCGTCCCCGGGCCCCTCACCTTTGAAGGCCTCAGTGGCTCCGGGCGCGCGGTTCTTGTCAGGGTGGAACTTGAGGGCCAGCTTGCGGTACGCCCGCTTCAGCTCCTCCTCGCCRGCATTCCGGCTCACCCCCAGGATCTCGTAGTAATCCCGGCACCGCTTGATCCTGAGGGCGAATACGGGGTTATCCCAGGGCTCCCCGGCCTCCCCCTTTCCCCAGGCTTCCCCCCGGCTCCCCGCCGCCCCCCGCGGCCCCCCGTTGCCGCTCACCGCCGCACCCCGTCCAGCTGCTCTGCCGTGTAGGTCATGTCGGCCCGGGGCCGCCGCTGACCCTCGCTCACCGCCCGCCGCACCGCGCCGCCATCTTGTGCGCGGGGGCTGYTGGGAACCGGCCCGGGGAGGCTGGCGGGAGCGTGACGTCACGGCGATGGGCGGTGACGTCATGAGCTGCTCTGAGGGGAGCTGGAGGTTGGTGGTCATGGAATCATGGAATGTCCAGAGCAGAATGGGGTGCACCCCACGATCATCCAGTCCAGCTTCTGGCTCTACACAGCACACCCCAACAATCTCACCC